>NW_020200975.1:82966-86746 GCF_001531365.2 Cynara cardunculus var. scolymus
CTACCAAAGAACATAAAAAGAAAGGCAAGAAAGCATTGGTGGTAGAATCAGAATCTGAAGAAGAAACTTCTGAATCAGATGATGAAATTAACGCTTTTGCCAAATCTTTGGCCTTGATCACAAAGCAGTTCCAGAAAAAGTTCATAAAGAAACCCTATGAACGAAAAGAGTTCAAGTGGGAAAGGTACCAGTCATCGTATGAAAGGAAACGATCCAAATTTCATCAGAGGGAAGATAGAAGAGATGGGAGAGAAGAAAGAGAAGAAAGAAGAGAAGACAAAAGAGACGAGAGGAAAGAAGACAAGGATGGAATGAAAAATGACCTCCGATGCTTTAGATGCGGAAAACTCGGCCATTTTTCCAAAGAATGCAGAGGACGATTGGTAAAGGATGCTGACTATTACAAGAACAAATACAAATATAATTCTAGAGAGCGAAGCCTGATGGCTGAGAAAGAAAATTGGGTGTCCGATTCTTCATCAGACGATGAAGACAAAGCACTCATCTGTTTGATAGTCACGTCCAATGTAGAATCCGCCTACAACTCTGATGATCAGGTATGTGAGTCTACCTCCAATGAAACCAACTTTGCTCCTTCGGAGCTAGAGTTAAGGGTAATAAAACTTTCAGAAGATTTCTTGAAATTAAAAGAGAAATTAAGCTTTGAAAAATCCGAAAGTATAAAAGCGGAAAAAGAAGCAAGTTTCTACAAAAGAGAAGCTGATCTTCTAACCGAAGAAAAAGCTGAACTTGCAAAGGAAAAGACTCGCATCAGCACGCTTAAGAAATCAGAGGAAGATAAACTACTGGAATGAAACAAACGAATAACTAAGGACCTAGAAAAGAAAACAAAGGCCTTAAAGGAATCCAAGGCAGAGAGACTAAATTCAGTAGCTCTTAAAGATTTCTTTCAAAAAGAATGGGAAATWCTTCACCAGAAGCTTCAAACCAATGAACTTCTGATGAAGAAGTGTAAAGATGCCCAAGACGTATATGAAAAATTAAATTGTCAAACGGACACTCAAGGTGTGACATCCGTCATTTTTTGAGCATCAGGTTAGCACCTTTGTAGAGTTCCTATATTTGGAATCATATTTTATTAGGAACTAGTCATGTTGATTGGAATTCATCTGGCTTAGTTCCCTAAGTATAGTTCAGTGATCTGTGATTCGACGGGTAACTGATAAAGTTAACTTATATAATGCCAAAGTCCAAAATAACATAAAAGTCTTATGTGAATGTCCAAATAATTTGACCAAAAAGGTGTAACTTTGGTTTAATAATAATATTTTTTATCAATGTTTGGCAAATTGTATTTTGGATATAAGTTTAAAAAGGGCCTTATTTTGTTAAAAGAAAATGAATTTTTTATTGGACTTGGGCCTTCGAGGCTGGCCCATTTCCATTCTTTAAAACCCGCATATAAATATCCCACATCCTTTAAAAACCCTCATTTCCAATCCTCATTTTGCATAAGCATTTCCTCTCCCTAATCTCTCTCTAAATCGAAAACCCTCCAACTAAGTTCATCTCCATGCATCTTTAGAATACTGTTAATCTTGAAGAATATTCAAGACTACAAGAAAAAAGGTATCATACTAGTTATCTCATCTTTATTTAATAACCAAAAATCGCCATTTCTTCACTCCTACTTCTCATTCTTGTAATTAAAATTTCTGGAGATTTCAAAGGGGGAGATTATACATCAAAGACATGTAAATGTCTTCAAAATGATGATAATCTATGATCCACAAACTTTGAACTCTAAGAAGGTAGGAGAAAACCCATTGCATGTGGAATTTAATCATGAAATGATGTATTTTGAAATCTGGCTGAATCTTGCATGCATCTCAAATCGGTTTTATCTTCCACAAAACTCAATGGAATTGGGTAATTCTTTTTCCAGAGATTAGCCTTATTTGTTAACTTTAAAATGGAGTTAAAATCTTTGAAAAATGATGAGTTTAGACCCCTCCCAAATTACCGCCACTCGAAGAGTGTGCAATCTGTTTTGGGGACTGTGTCACTCACGGTTGCAGGGTATTAATGAGTGCCTTAAACCCATCCAAAATTTTTGATATTTGGGAAAAGACTGCTTAACTCATTATTCTGGATGATATAAAAAGTTGGACATAAAATGAGTTTTGGAAGGTTCCTTTTTATAGTGATTTGTGAGACCAAAAATACCAGAAACAGAATTTATATTCTGTCCAAATATCAGCTTTTGTGCAAAGAACATTGATTTTAGAATATATAATTTTTGGACTATTTTTAGGACTAATAATAAAAGTATTAACTTTAATTCATAAATATCGTTGGCATTACATAAGATATAATTTGGCTTTATCTTTATCAAGACTCGTTAGGTGATTTAATTATGGGATTCAGACTGTTTAGGAAGGTTAGGGCGGACGTTGAGCGCTTCAAACGTCATCTCCTTGGATATTCATCGTCTAACTTGTGAATTCTCACGGCCCCACTTTTAATGCTTTTGTTTATTTAAACTGGGGGAAAAGCATGAGATTATGCAAACTATACTATTTATTTATTAAACTGTTGGACTAAAGAACTGTTTAGTCAAGATTATTTAAAACTGTTGGGCTAAAGAACCATTTAGTCAAGATTGTTTAAAACTGTTGGGCTAAAGAACCGTTTAGTCAAGATTGTTTAAAACTGTTGGGCTAAAGAACTATTTAGTCAAGATTTGTTGAAGTCATGAGATATTGACTGTTTGCACTACGATATAAATGCTAAATTGATGTGCTTGGGAGTATGTTTCCAAATAAAGTCCCCATCCGTAAACGCTACTTGTTAACTCGGGCATGTCTCCAGGCCATGGTAATTGTGGATAGCCGGTATTGTGTTGACAGTCCCACCCAGAAAGGGGTGCACATTACCTATGTTTTATTAGTCTAATCATGTAGAATTTGGACCACAGCTGAATTAGTGCTACTACGAATTGTGGGACCTAAGTGAGTGTACGGGCTACTTATGGTCGTTCGTAAAATAATGGGGCACGTTGGTCAGGAAAGGCTCAGTAGCGTCTCAAGTGTTAAACATCGTTATAGAATTACATTTGTCGTGTGCAATTTTATGTGTAAGTTTGCAAGAAATGATTTATGCATTGTAACGTTTTGTGCATATGAAAACCCGTGAACTCACCAACTCTTTGTAGTTGACTTGTTCTATGTTTCATGCTTTTCATGATTTAAGTAAGAATTGAAGTTTTTGGAGCACATTTAAGGCGATACCGATTAAGTTCATTTTGAAGCTTTTGTAAAGATGTATTCTATTCCATCTTGGTTGTGAATGCTAATTCGAACTTTTGTAAAAATTTGAAAGGTGTTATTTGTTATCTGTTGTTGTGACTCGCTTACGTGTTACATCTCGTGTTTCTGCTTTAACGGGGTGTGACAGATTTGGTATTAGAGCTCCAGTTATAGAGAACACAGGTGTTTCCTTAAAAACCACAAACTATAACCAAATATATTTTCAAAATAGTTTTCAAGTGAGTTAAAAACATATCTATGCAAAGCGGGTCACATTATTATATGTCAATTAAACAAAGCCTGATCACCTATATTTAATTTACATATAATAGAAGGATTTAATCGGTTGTACTAAAAATATGCTCCAGTTAAGAAATTGTGTGAAAAGCATGATTATGTGTGTGTTGCATAATTTATGAATATCCATTACCATAGACCAACAAGAAGCGCTGGTTAGAAGGACCAGAGGTGAAGGATAGAAAAATCCTTTATATTGATAAGTGTCCATGTT
>NW_020200975.1:87111-92491 GCF_001531365.2 Cynara cardunculus var. scolymus
AAGGACCAGAGGTGAAGGATAGAAAAATCCTTTATATTGATAAGTGTCCATGTTGAACCAGAAGCGCTAGTTAGAAGAACCAGAGGTGAAGGATAGAAAATCCTTTATATTGTTGAGTGTTCATATTGAACCAGAGGTGCTGGTTAGAAGGACCAGAGGCGATGGATTAGAAATCTCTTTATATTGCTAAGTGTGAGGAACCAGAGGTCGATGGACCAGGGATCCATTGATCTGCTAAGTATGAGGAACTAGAGGATCGATGGACGAGAAACCCATTATTTTCTAAGTATGGATGTTGAACCAGTGGTCAATGAAATGAGAATTCCATTGGTTTGCGAAGTATATATGTGGAACCAGAGGATCGATGGACGAAAAACCCAATACTTTTTCTAAGTATGTAAGTTGAACCTGAGGCTCTGGTCATGTAACCAGAGGCTCTGGACATGCAACCAGAGACTTGGCTATCTAGAGGCTCTAACTTAATTGCCACCCTTAGCCTTGCTTAGAAGCTTCTGTTATAACATTAAGCATTTATAGATGGTACATTTCGTAATTAAGATTGTTGATATCGCAGATCATTATGGTATCATCTGCTCCTAGTGAATATTCGGCCGACGAATCCGGTTATGTGGTTTGCCGATCAGAAGGAGCTCATTCATCAATGAAGAGGTAGACCCTTATGAGCATGAGGACACAGCGACTAGAGAGATACTTGATTCACCACCTACCTCCATATTGCCCCCATCAGAGCCAGTACCTGATATCCCACCTCAAACCTTTCATGGTTCAAGGATTAGAGTCATAGGAAAAGTGTTCCACTACCTCGGCGAGTGACTTTTGAGAATTCTGCTAGAGTTAGATGAGAGTCATCACAACCACAACAAGGGAGCAGGATCTCTCTAGTAGTAACCGGAGTACCTGCATCCTACACTCGGGGCATGAATCTGGCTGAATGAGAATGGGTGCGAAGAATCGCATCAGATACTCAAACTCATCAGACCCGGTTGGGATATTATCACCACATTCTAAACAACCTATCCAATGTGATGGAAATGCACCACCAGCGTATGATGAGAAACTCGGATGTCGTCATTGCTGCGAGGCGAGAGATTAGGAGATTGTACAAGTGTCTGGTGGTGAGTGGGATGATGATGTTGATACTAAGAATGCTGATCGGTTGGATGTTGTTCTAGAAATATTGACTAGTGATAGGATGTTTACTCTTTTGCACAGAAAACCAAGATCTTGTTTTAATAGACTGTAATCAACTATGAGCTTATGACGTCTTTTGAGAAATGCTTATCTACCTCAAGCCATGGTTGGATATGAGATTATACTTAATAATGCCATGATAATGACGAAATTCCCTTCTGACTTAGGCCTTAGAAAATGCCGCCAAGAAGAGAAAACCCTGAAGTTGCACAACTCTTATCAGAACAACTATTGGCTGCACTCCCCAATATTGTTAGCCAGGTAGCGGCAGGTCTGAACGCTAACCACCCAACCAATTCTGAGCCTAGGACACCCCGGGAATGCACCTATAAATCCTTCAGATCCTGCAACCCAAAGGAATTCCATGGAACCGAGGTAGCCGTAGGATTATTAACCTAGATTGAGAGTACGGAATCTGTCCTCCACATCAGTAAATGCACAGAAGCAAACAAAGTAGAATATGTTGCATGTTTACTGCAAGGTCGAGCGCTGACATGGTGGAACAACTTAGTTCAGACTAGGGGTCGGGAATCTGTCAACCAACTTTCATGGGAGGAGTTCAAGAAATTACTTAAGGATGAGTACTACCCAAGAAGTAAACTCCAAAAGTTGGAAATGGAGCTATGGAACCATGAGATGAAAGGGGAAAACATAGCTGCATATACTGTAGGATCGATTAACTCGGTTTCTTGGTATTAATTACTTACTTGGATGATCTGTTTGACACTGATAATGCGGCGGAAAAGATATGAATCAACCAAAGTAGAAATCAATAAGAACACAGTAATGAAGATTGATGAACACAAGAGAGAGCTTCAAATGATTTTCAATTCAATGAAAATGTTGACAATTACAATATTGAAGCACACTGAAATACAAGGGTCTACGCTGCTATTTATACAAGCAAGTAACCGCTTTCTGACATGACCTAAAAGTAAAATAATCTAAGTTGTTCGATCAAAACATATTACAAACAAGAACACGTGATAAGCACGAGCATCTAATAAACCTAAGTAAAACAGCTAAAGATCTACACAGAAGACAAGCTGCAGAACCTCTGTGAGACACGACAGAGGTTCTATCGTCTTTGTCTTGTAGCATTGTCTTTGCAGAGGACCAATTTACAGAACCTCTGTGAGACACGACAGAGGTTCTGTCACTTGAGACTTGTACGCTTGAGCATCTTCTGCTGTTGGTCCTCTGTGGTCTTCTGTGATAGATCATCTTCTGTTAACACTTGCAGTATTACTTTTTCCATACTTTTACATTTAATGAAATGAGAGCTAACAATCTCCCCTTAAGTATGAAAAAGTAAAAAATTAAACTTTAAGTGCAAGGCCATGACTTGATTGAAATGAAATTAGAAGAGGTGATAAAACATCATCCTCTGAAAGAATTACAATGAAAAGAATTACAAAATTTAAATGACAAAACTATTGAAGCTAAGGCTGGATCAAACTACAGAGTCTGGAAAATCGTCTACCGCGTATAGCAAGTCAGCTTTGATCGTTCTGTAGACATTGAATATCCATTCTCTGAAGTTGATTTGAACTTTGATCGCGTCCAAGAATGGAGACACTTCACCCGCCAGGAGATGTCTTCTATCCACCTTTGTCAAAACACACTTGAAAATCCACTCCAGCGTCTCTGTTGAAAACTTGTGAGCTTCTGTTGGGTCGAAGAATCTTAGTATCTCATCCTTATCCAAATACACAAACCCAAAAACGGGATTTTGTATTATGGAGTTTGGATAGTACCTAGATATCCAACTGGGCCTGCTGTATGGAGGAGAGAGCTTCAGATTTTTCTGCATTAATCTTGTGGCCAACTCAAAGTCCTTCTGGCTGTAATACCTTACTTGCGCACGCATTACCTCCACCAGTCTTCTGAGCGATATTTGGTATGTGGACCTCCTCTCCATGTAGATGTTAAGAACCTTGTGCAAGTAGATGACATCAAACACGCAGAGGTTGTGAAGATCCGCATTCGTGAACGTGTAGATGTTGCCGTCTTCTCTCCTTAGAACATACTGTGTGTAGAGCACAGTCTTCTTTAATAAGGTCCTTGGTGAGATTGTCACCAGAGAAGTGATCATGTGCCATGAGAAGACCTGCTCACGAGGCCTTGTTAACTTGGTGAAATGGAACTTGGCGATTGACAAGGGAATATCAGTGAGTTATGGGTCATAGGGTGGCTCTGTGTCCACTACAGAGTACATCCAAATAATAATTTCTTCTGGGGTAGTGACGGGCTCTGTGCGAACATTTTGCATAGGAATATTGTTCATAGATTCAAGGATTTCAGAGACACGTCCTCCCGTTGTAGACTCTGGCATCTTGTGTTCTTCTTCTTCTTCCAAAATCAGCCTCTGGGTCGATCCCTCTGCAAGGAGTGGCTTGACAGTTCCTTGCAGGGCATCAAACGTACCCGTGGACGTTGTTTGGACTTGTGGGAAATGAGACGATGTGGCTTCGCCTTCTCTGTTGTGCATCGGAATTTTGCCCTTCTTCGCTAGAGCCTCTGCCAGAGATATTTTTAATGCTTTGAGGAGTTCAGGGTCATCAGCATACTCTTCTTCATTAATCTCCTCTGGGGTTTCTGTGCTCGATGATTCTGTGAAGACTCTACAGCTATGGCCTTCCCCTTGCCTTTAGGCTCTGTAGCCTTTTTCTTGCCTTTTTCAGTTGTAGAATCCCCAATCTTGACACCTCTGGCAGGTGCTCTGGCAGTAGTCTTCTTCTTTGATTTTGGGGCCTTCTTCTTTTCCTTCTTCTTCTCCCCCTCATGACGATCATCATCACCTTCATGATTGTCATGGCTCTGTTTGGCGTTTGCCTTGCATGTAGTCAGGGGAACCCTCTTCAAATGACGCAAGATTTTTGTGGCTGCTTTGTACATCTTCTCGATCACCTTTTCAGCACCTGCAGAGGCATTCATCACATCGAGTTCTATGGCCATTTAAGCTTGGAGATGGTGTTGAAGATCTATGCTCGAAGAAGATCACCTTCCTTTACAAGCTTGGACGTGCAGTCTTTGATGAGAGCGTTTGATGCTTGGACCTCTGTGGCAAGTGCTCCGATATGGCCGGTTACAACATCCCCTAGGGCATCCACCAAAGCATCCAGCTCTCTGCGAGTAGCCGAATGATTGATGTTGGCCCTTGAGGTCTTCGTGTCAAGGCCGTAGGTGACTGCAGAGGAGAACATCTCCTTGATTTCGTCTCTGAATGAAGAGTAATCTGCGTAGCCCGCAGAGACGAAATCGGCTGCGAATTTGGCGGCCATCTCTGTGAGTTCTTCCTTTAGCGTCTTGATGGAGGATGGATTTAGCGTCATCGCTTGGAAGGCTTTTGATAAGTCATCCTTTCGAAGGACAGAGCTCTGAAGGGTTACTAAAGTAGACTTCAATTCGGCAGTGGTGGCGGATAACTCCTTCAGAGCTTCTGTGAGCGGCGTGAGGTCCTGTGGCATTGAGCGCGAGATGAACAAGCTTTTCAACTCATCCATCTTCTTGAACAATTCTATGGCAAAGGTGTTAAGCTCCCCCTTTGTCACATAGTCGTTCTGGGAACTCGGACCACCAATACATGGTGATCCTTTGGCCTCGGAGCTTGAGGCGCCCTCAGCGGCTGATTTTTCGTAGCCTGCTCGGGGACTTCCACCAGATCCTCACACATCTCCTTGAGGAGAGCCTACCGGTGTTCTGTAGATCTTTTGCGCAGTAGGTTCAGAGCCTAACATTGTAGATTGATCTAGTGGAGATAGAGGGCGTTCTAGACCCTCTGCCTCTGTGATCCTCACCTGTGCCTCTGAAGCACGTTCTGGTTGTACACTCTTGTGAGGAGAGGCAACGGATGCCTCTCTTGGTTCTGTCGAGTACATGGGCGAAGGGACTCTTTTTGTAAAACCTTCATCCTTTTGAGAGGATGAAGGAGTATGATGTGGTTGCCCAGGTGTGCGCTCCACAGAGGACGAAAGAATGTCCTCTGTGGTGGTAGGCGGGTTAGGGTTCGGCATGTGTGTGCCTGCTTCAATAGAGGTTCCCTCTAGAACAGGGCCTCTAGACATGTGGATTGAACTAGGAGGTGGGCTTGGTTATGTGCCTTCGGCATCTTTTGCTCCCTCACCTAACATTTCTGCCTCTTCTTCTTCGTCATCTAGAATGACTT
>NW_020200976.1:0-1480 GCF_001531365.2 Cynara cardunculus var. scolymus
AGAAGAAATTTGTTCTTGTAATAGTCAGCATTTCGATTTACCGGCTTCTTACAGTCAATAGCAAAATGGCCTAGCTTGCCACAGTTAAAGCATTTTGTACGCTCATCAGCTTTGCTATATTTCTTTCCTTCTTCTGGCTTTCGCTCATACTTCTTTTCGAATCTTTTCTCTTCATATTTCTTCTTCTCTCTGAATTTGTCCTTGTAGTCATACTTTGATCCGGACGAGAATATTTGATTATTCGAGTGTGGCCTTTTGGAGAACTTATATTTCTTSAATGCTTTGGTCAGCATTGCCATAGCTTGCTTTACTTCAGAATCAGATTCTGAGCTGTTACTGTCTTCTTGCTCAAATTCGCTTGATTGACTAACTTCAACAACCTTCTTTCCAGCTCTGCTTTTATATTTCTTCTCCTTTTTCTCAGTTACGAGAGCTAAAGGATCAGTAACTTCCTTTTCCTTCTTYTTTGATTTACGGATCTCCAAAACATCHTGTTCATTCTGTTTCAGAGTTTCATAGATTTCATGTACATCAATATCAGATAACTGTTTGTTAAATCTGATATTATTTGCAAATGATTTCCACTCTGGTTGGAGATTGTTAAGAAACTTAACATTTATCTCAATAGTGGTTTTGGAGATTCCATTCTTCGTAAGCTCATTCAGCAGTCTAGCAAGTCGGTTATACACATCGTCAAAGCTTTCTCCCTTTCTAGCCTTGAATTCTTCATAAGCAGAAATGCAGTTAGTGATCTTCAGTTGAGTTCCAAATTTATAACCCATCATCATCTTCTCTATCTGAATCCACATGCTGTGACCAGATGACTTGTAGCTATCAATACTTGTGTATATGTCATTGGTCAGTGTTTGCATCATGTAGGATTTGCAAAGCACATCAGCATGTGATCTCTCTTTGTCTTCAGGAGAATATTGATCTTTTCATTTTGGTAATCTCTGTGCAGGAATACCTAGTACAGGATCAGCTTCTATGTCAATAAAGAATTCAGCAGGGCCTTCCAGTAGAGATTGTATGATGAGTTCTCCTTCCTTTAATCTTTCAATAAAATTCAAAAATATGTCTCTCCATTGATTGTAATCTCCCCGAAAAAGTATTAGTGGCTTGGTATCAGTACCAATAGCCATTGCTTCTTTAGAGCTCATCTTTGCAGTTTGTATGAAAAATAGGATCGACTGCAGTTCAAAGTTTGAATTTAAAAGATCAGTTTACAAAAATATATCTGATAAAAAGTAAACTGTAATAAGCACACATTCAACACTTAGACAATTAAGCACAAAAATACTTGTTCGGATTAGCAATCCGCACAAGTTGTCCGGTTTACAAGTCMGGTCAAAGAGATGGACAAAATTARCRCGTTATCCGGATTAGAAATCCGGTCAACACATGAACATAAACCGCACTAGTATAAACTGCACAAGGTATAAAGTCAAAGATGAATCGATCAACAAGTCAAACTTACTAA
>NW_020200976.1:2055-31949 GCF_001531365.2 Cynara cardunculus var. scolymus
AGAAATCCTTCCAAGTGTTGTCCGGTTTTACCTATATCAAAAACAACTAAAACCACACGGATTGTTAAACCGCACAAGTCTTATCCGGATAGAAATTCAACCAAAAACATAAAATTTCATACTTTTTCCAAAAAAATGGATCAAAACATGAAAAATATGAGTTTTTTATGAACTCTTTCCAGAAAACTAAAAAATGATTTTGGGCAATTTCAGCCTCAAAACAAGTGTAAAACACAAAATGATGTGAATCAAAGTTGTTTAGAATGCAAAACCGAAACTCACGATACAAATTTTGAACAATAACACTCAAAGATTAAAGAGTTTTGGCACAAAAACCAATCCGGTCAGAAAAAAAATCAAGAACAGTGAAGAACAGTGATGAATCATATCGAAAAATATTAAAAAATTCGTGCAAAAATGTGTAAAATGGATATCTTCAAATCCAAACTGTTGCAGCTTGCTCTGATACCAAATTGCTCTGATACCAATTAAAAAATAAAAAGAATTAAATGTTACATAAACAAAGGACGGCCTGTGCTTGGATGATCAGAAAAACTTTTAAATGAAGACGAACAATGTAGATCCAGTATGCAGCGCTGCATAGTACATGCAGAGCCTTTGTAAACCTCTATATGAGACAAGCAAGGGGAATCAGAAGCTCTGGGTGGTACATGCAGAGATAGAACTCTTACTCAAGACAAGTACATACCCTCTATGAACCTCTGTATGAAGGACGGAGGCAGGGTCAAAATGACCATGTAGCACCAGCAGAACCTCTGTTAAGCTCTGTATGAAGAACGGAATCAGGCTTCAAGGACACAAGCGTAAGCAAATTTTCCAGAGATTAAGACGAAAACTACCCAGAGTTATAAGTCTGAATTATATCTTCATAGTAAGAGGCAAAGCCTCGACATTTGACATGAAGAGAGAGAGAGCTCTTTCTCAAGACTTAAATGCAGAACCTCTTCATGAAACACAGAGTCTAGTTCAGATTGACCGCATAGCATGTGTAGAACCACTGTTAAGCCCTGTATGAAGGATGGAATCAGGGTTGACAGATACGAGGCCGAATGAATCCTCCAAAGTTCACGACGGACAATATCCATCGTTGCAAGTCTACAGGCCACCTTAAGGATTAGAAGGATATACTTTCCGTAGGTCAACATGAAGGATGGAGTCTAGTTCTGTTTAATATATACAGCAACATAACTCTTACTAAAGTACAATTCCTCTGTGTAGCTCTGTATGAAGCACGGAGGCAGGGTTAGAGTGCTAGCGTAGCACGTGCAGAACCTCTGTTAAGGTCTGTATAAAGATGCGAAGCCTCAACGTAGCACATGAAGAGAGAGAGAGAGAGAGAGAGAGAGAGAGCTATTTCTCAACACATAAATGCAGAGCCTCTGTCAAGCTCTATGTAAAGCATGGAGTCTGGTTCAGATTGACCACGTACCACGTGCAGAACCAATGTTAAGGTCTGTATGAAGAACGGAATCAGGCTTGACAGACACGAGGGTGAAGGAATTTTTCAGAGTTTAATACGAAGGTGGTACATAGTTACAAGTATGAATTCCACCTTCAGAATAAGAGGCGGATCCTTAAGGTAGGACATGAAGGATATACTTTTTGTAGGTCAACATCAAGGACGGAGTCTAGTTCTGCTTAATATATACAGCAACAGAACTCCTACTAAAGTACAATTCCTCTATAAAGCTCTGTGTGAAACACGGAGTTTGGTTCAGATTGACCACGTAGCACGAGCAGAACCTCTGTTAAGGTCTGTATGAAGAAGCGAAACCTCAACGTAGCAAATGAAGAGAGAGCTCTTTCTCAACACATAAATGCAGAGCCTCTGTCAAGCTCTATGTGAAGCACGGTGTCTGGTTCAGATTGACCATGTAGCACGTGCAGAACCTCTATTAAGGTCTGTATGAAGAACGAAATCAGGCTTGGCAGAGACGAGGGTGAAGAAATTTTTCAGAGTTTAATACGGAGGTGGTCCGGAGTTAGAATCCTGAAGTGTACCTTTCGAGTAAGAGGCGGAACCTCAACATAGGATATGAAGAGCCAGAGATCTTTCTCAACACTTAAGTGTAGAGCCTATGCGTAGCTCTGTATGCAAAATGGAGCAGAGTTAGAGTGACCGCATTGCACGTGTAGAACCTTTGTTAAGGTCTGTATGAAGAACGGAATCAGGCTTCACAGACACGAGTGTGAAGTAATTTCCCAGAGTTTAAAATAGAGGCAGTATAAAGTTACAAGTCTAAAGTCCACCTTCAGAGTAAGAGGCGGACCCTCAACGTAGCGAATGAAGAAAAAGAGAGCTCTTTCTCAACACATAAATTTAGAGCCTTTATCATGCTCTGTGTGAAGCATGGAGTCTGGTTCAGATTGACCGCATGGCATGTGCAGAACCTCTGTTAAGGTCTGTATGAAGAACGAAATCAGGCTTGGTAGACACGAGGGTGAAGGCATTTTCTAGAGTTTAATACGGAGGTGAGCCAAAGTTACAAGTCTGAAGTCCACCTTCAGACTAAGAGGCAGAGCCTCAACGTAGGACATGAAGAGTGAGAGCTCTTTCTTAACACTTAAATGCAGAGCCTAGGCGTAGCTCTGTATGTAGAACGAAGGTAGGGTTAGAGTGACCATGTTGCACGTGCAAAACCTTTGTTAAGGTCTGTTTGAAGATGGAATCAGGCTTGTCAAACACGAGGGTGAAGAAGTTTCCCAGAGTTTAAAATGGATACGGTACACAATTAGAACTCTGAAACCCACCTTTGAAGTAAGAGGGACAGAGCTTTTTCTCAACACTAAAATGCAGAGGCTCTTGTATCTCTGTATGAGCCACGGAGTATGGGTTTGAGTGACCGTGTTGGCAGTGCAAAACCTCTGTTAAGGTCTGGATGAAGAGGCAGAGCCTCAACATAGGACATGAAGAGACAGAGCTCTTTCTCAAAACTTAAGTGCAGAGCCTCTATGTAGCTCTGTGTGATGCACGAAGTCAAGGTTAGAGTGACCGTGTTGCACATGCAGAACCTTTGTTAAGGTCTGTATGAAGCACGGAAGTTGGGGTCTAACAATCTCCCCTTAAGTGTAAATATGGCAGGCTCTTACTTGAATTACAAAACAGAAAGCCTAATCGAAGCCAGAGGTTAAATGAAACATCTGATTTACATTCACTATGTAAAAAATACAATACGATTGAATGGAAATTACATTGACTTTAAAAGGTAGAAAAAAAACTTACAAAAGATAAGGTTTAAACATTTTGAAGTCTGATGAACTTCCTAAGAAGTTCACGATACTCTAACATATTATGAATAGACGTTAAGATGATTTTCGCCCTTTCTTTTGCTACTAGGGAGTTGTCTCTACTCCTGGCTAGATTATGTCTTATGTACCCCAGAGTAGAGTTTGAATACTTGTAGTTCTGCATATCTCGAAAAAATATCTTCTTATTCTGTGCATTTCGAAATACTACTCCCACTTATGGTTTTACAAATACAGTCCAAGAGGGGATGATATTGATGCCCTGCAGATCTTCGTTTGGTGCAGCGACAGTCAATTGATCCACTCCCAGATCCAGAGCTAGTTGAAAATTGAACTTGCATCTAAAGTCCAGAAGGTCTGTCATCGTTTAATATATAGCAGAGTTGGTGACAGCATATTTAAGCCCCTTACCCATCTTATGGTCTGTGAAGTAATACAAAGATAGAAGATCCCACGAATTCAAATTTATGAGGTCACAATCCGTGAACTTGCAGATCTGTCCGCGAGACCTCTCCACCGTATACTCGTGGAAAACAATCTGGTTATGCGCGAAGGTGCGTTTCTTTATGTCGAGGACTTGTTTGATTCCATCGACAAAATGAACTGCAGGGATGGGCTGTGTGTAGTGATTTAGGAACCTCTGCCAAATATGCTCTTGAACCTATGGATGAAGACTGATCTTTTGGACCGGTGTTTCTTCTCGCAGGTTGTAGAGAAATTGGTAGATGTCCTCGCTGTCTGCTTTGTCTCTTATCAGATTTTCCTAGGGCGTAGGCGTAAACATTGCATTCATGCTCTCCTTGATCTTCTGAATGCGATCAGAGGGATGTTTTCCTTTTTGGCCTACTGCTTACTCCTTCTTCTTCTGCTCTGGTTGATCTGACGGGGACCCTCTGCCTCATAGCAGAAGTGACTATTCTTCTCCCTTAAGTAGGGACCCTAGCTCTGTCTGTATTCTGTTGTGGTGGAGGAGCAGCAACAGTGACGCCTTCTAGAGAAACGGCAACAGGAATGCATAAGAGTGATGGATCTGCCACATTCACTGCTACCACCTCTTTTTTTTGTCCTCTTGTTAGACCAGCTGTGTCCATGGCGTATTCTATTGATGAAGACAAAGCTAGTTCTGAATCAGATAATTCGTAGACCGATAGGAGATCAATCACGTCTTTATTCTTTTGTTGCACGGCTGGCTCTGCCTGAGACGCCATGGGCATCTTTCCCTTGCGGAGCACCTCTGCTTGTTATGGCGCTTGTTGACTTGGTGCCCTCTGCCTTGAAGAGTCTTGTGTTGGTTGCCTTGGGGCAGAGGCAGTTGGTGCAGAGGGGGTAGCCGTATGTGTAACACTTGGTGGGGTGGCTGTTGAATGCTTCTCCCTCTCTTGACAATTTTGAGGACCAGACATGTCTGGGTCCTCGTCATCGTCAAGTCTTCGTCTCTTGGACGCCTCTACACATGGAGTCGCATCCATTCTTCATTTTGGTCTCTGCTCCTCTTCTTGAGGCATGGACTTGAGTTTGTCCTCATACAGTTTGAGGAGATCTTCGATTGCGTCTCCAACTTGTCGAATCTCGACGTCAAAATGGTAGTTAAAGCCAGCTAGAGAGCGATGTATTAACTCTGCTGCTTCTGTGTCACCCAGAGCATTCATTACGCCCTAAGTGACATAATCCACAGGTACATTGATGGGGTTCATCACTTGGGCGTCGTGAGAAGTAGACGCATTATCTCTCTGCATGGATGCTATGACCCTTTGCAGGGCCTCTGCATTGCGGACTGTCAATTCCTGTAATGTATCGAGATGAGAGGCATTCATCAAAGATTCAGCCCCCAATACTGCTAAGGATGCTCGTATCTCATCCAGAGTAGATGTAGAACGGGACGGCTCTACACGAGCCATGTTGAGTTTTAGCTCTTCCAAGGAGCACCGCAAAGAGTTAGCAAGGGATTGGAACTCTTCCCTTGTGCCATATGTTGGTTGTGTAACCTCTGGCTCAACACATGGGCTAGATTGAGTCCCCGTTCTAGGGACACCTTCATTCACAACTTGGTTGATGTTGGTCGGGGAAGGATTTCCAGCAGATCCTCATGGATCTCCATGAGGAGAATCCACTACCGTCGTTCTGTCACGAAGAGTATCCAAGGCAGGTTCAGAGTAAGCCAGAGTACTCTCCATGAGTGAACACTAAGGTTGGTCGAGAACCTCCATGTCTTGTGCACCTAATCCTTGCTCTGAACAAGGTGGGGAAACTTTATGTGCAGAGGAAACAAATTCCTCTGTGGGGGATAATGGCGTGATATGGGGAGACATATCACTTATTCTTTCAAAGCTTGCACTCTTTTGAGAGGGTGTTCCCTGAGGTGTGGCTTCCCTTTGGCAATCATAACCAGAGGCAGATGCGACCTCTGGTTGGTTTGGCTGGAGAAGGTTCGAGGTGTGCACCTCTGTTTGAATGACATCCGTGTCTCGACCACTGGAGTCAGATGATGTGTCTGTACTAGGAGTTGGGGTATTGAATCGTACGTGCCTATTTACCGTCCTAGGCTACTCTGGCTCGCCCTAAGGCAGAGCAGGTATGCACCTTCTCCCTCTTCTGCTTCTTCTTCTGCCTCTTCACTCTCCTCACTCTCTTCACTTGATGTATTGCACCCAGCAACATCATCAAAATGTTCCTGGTTTTCTTCTTCGTCAGAGCTAGAGAAGTGCTCCAAGCCTTGATTGGCTTCTTCCTCTGCTATGATTCTCTCTTCTTCCTTGAGACGAGCAATCTCTTTTTGTCTTGCTCTCTCAACTCTCTCCTCCTCTGCTTTCAAACGAGCCATTTCTTCAAGTCTGGCTCGTTCAACTCTATCTTCCTCTTCCTTCCTCATTTTCTCTCTCTACTATCTTTTTCTTTGCCTCTAGTCTCTTTCTATTCTTCTCTCTTTCTTTTTTCAATCTCACCCCCTCCTCTTCTGCATAAGGCCTTTGAGTGTCCTCCCTTCCCTCATCCTCTTGGTTGGTACCTATGCATACCGGGGTTCACGGCACAAGTTCTTGTGCCTCGTGTACACGTCTATATTGTCTCCTCACATCCCTCGTCTTCATGTAACATAAGAGCCTCTTTGGAATTGGCCGCTCTGTAACATAGCCTTCTTTGTTGACCGTAGGTTTGTACAGAGTGAGCACATTCACCTTGTGCACAGGCAGACGTCCCACGTCAATGTTGTTGTTGTCGATAACAGGTCTCAGAAGAAGACCCAGAAAGCGAGGAAACAATAGTGATGGCAGTTCCTTCCCTTTAGCCACCTCTTGGCACTTCTTAACGACAGCTGCCTTGAACTCTGTGTAGAGAAGGAAAGAGTAGTCGAGTGATAAGTGAAAAAATATGCCATAATGATCTGTAGGATGTTGGTGGAACACATGTCCATGCTACCAATCTTCCCAGTCAACGATCGATTCACAAATGTGAACATGATGTTCCACATTAGGGGTAGGTACTGTCGGCGGTATTGAGAAGGATACTGTATGGATTTGTTGTATCCCAAGAACTTCAAGAACGAAACAATCTCATCCACATATGGGAGAGGGGCATATTCATTTAGCCCTAAATCCGTCTTTGTAGGGATTTGCAAAACTCGTGAAAACAGGGACCTTGAAATGCGGACAGTGATGAATTCATTTATAGATGGCACCAAAAATTCTCCAACAATACCTCGTTGGGAACAGTAACTGAGCAACTCTGCCAGAATTATTGGATGAATCTTTCAGGGACAAGATCATCGGTGTTCGTCAGGGCAGGGTTCAAGAAATGGTGTTGAAGGATATCGATAATAGGATGGAATTTTTGGTCAAAGTTGTCTAGTGAGAGTTGAAGGCCATGGTTGTTGGGTTTGAGTGGAAGAGGAACCATCTTTTCGTTGGATTCCTCAACAGTTTTGAGAGTAGTGGTATGGGTTTGAGACTTCCTTGAGTCTGAAGAAGACATTGTTGCAGGTTTTGAAAAAAAAAAGGTTTTGAACAGTTAGGGTTTTGAAAAGAACCGGGTGTTGATTCTTTAATCTRGGCTGGAAGGATGGTTTGAGTACTTACTTGAAGATCGAAGATGAATGATTTTACCAAAGATTGTGGTTGCATGAACTGATTTAAAAGCTTGAAGGAATATCAATGGTGGTTTTTGAGAGCCTGAAGATGACGAGTTCTTGAATACTTTGAAAGCGTAAAGGAAAAATTGGAGGAAATGGGTTTGTTTAAATAGAAAATAAAATAGAGTACTCGGGTGTAATGCGCCCACCAAACGTCAGATAACTGGAGCGGTTCACGCACCACCTGTGTCCATCTGCCACGTGGCATGCCAGCTGCAACTGGCGTCGAGAGCTGAAACGGTTAGGCAAAAGCGAATGGGGGAAAGACACGTGGCTTGACATGCTTTGCATCTAGCCTCCTTTACTTTAAAAATTAGAGATACAGGCGGTGACCGTATGTAAGTGAAAGCTTGTATTTTAAATAATTATGAATAGAAACAGAGTTACGTCGCAAAAGTCTGATGGGAATTTCCAGAGTAAAAGACAAACGATGTCCATACCAATAAGTCTGCATAATTCTGAATGAGGATAACATATTTGAAGTACATCCTCAGAGTTATGAAACATGTTATTCAAAGTGGCACGTCTGAAGAGCATATGCAGAGTTAGATGCAGATCGTCTGCGTAAGTCTGCATGAGGTACACAACGATCCGAAAAACTTCTAAATTAAGACAAACAATGTAGAGCCAATATGCAGCACTACGTCGTACATGCAGAGCCTTTGTAAACCTTTGTACGACTTCCTTTAAAGAATATATTTTAAAATAATCTCCCAGAGTTTAGGACGGAGACGGTCCAGAGTTAAAAGTCTAAGGACCGCCTTTAGAGTAAGAGGCGGAACCTCAATGTACGACATGACGAGACGGAGGTCTTTATCAACACCTAAGTGCAGAGCATCTTTGTAGCTTTGTATGAAGAACGGATGCAGGGTTAGAGTGACGGGGTGGCAAGTGCAGAACCTCTGTTAAGGTCTGTATGAAGAAGCGGAATCTCAACATAGAACATGAAGAGAGAGAGCTCTTTCTCAACACTGAAGTGCAGAGCCTCTGTGTAGCTCTATATGAAGCAAGGAGTCTAGCTCCGATTGACCGTATAGCACGTGTAGAGCCTCTGTTACGGACTGTATGGAGAATGGAATCACACTTGACAGACATGAGGGTGTAGAAATTGTCCAGAGTTAAAAGTATGAAGCCCAACTTCACGGTAAAGGCGGACCTCAATGTATGACATGAAGAGACAGAGGTCTTGCTCAACACTTAAGTGCAAAGCCTCTGTGTAACTCTGTATGAAGCACAGATGCAGGATTAGAGTGACGGGGTGGCAAGTGTAGAACCTCTGTTAAGGTCTGTATGAAGAAGTGAGGCCTAAACGTAGGACATGAAGAGAGAGAGAACTCTTTCTCAACACTTAAGTGCAGAGCCTTTGTTAAGGTCTGTATGAAGCACAGAGTCTGGCTCAGATTGACCGTGTAGCACGTGCAGAGCATCTATTAAGGACTGTATGAAGAACGGAATCAGGCTTGACAGACACGAGGGTGTAGAAATTTCCCATAGTTTAAGACAGAGATGGTCCAGAGTTACAAGTTTGAAGCACAACTTCAGAGTAGGAAAGAGAACCTCAACGAAGGACATGAAGAGACAGAGCTCTTTCTCAACACTGAAGTGCAGAGCCTTTGTGTAGCTCTGTATGAAGCACGGAGTCTGGCTCCGATTGACCGCGTAGCATGTGCAGAGCCTCTGTTACGGACTGCATGGAGAACGGAATCACGCTTGACAGACACGAGGGTGTAGAAATTGTCCAGAGTTAAAAATATGAAGCCCAACTTCAGAGCAAGAGGCGGACCTCATCATATGACATGACACGACAGAGGTCTTGCTCAACACTTAAGTGCAGAGCCTCTATGTATCTATGTATGAAGCATGGATGCAGGGTTAGAGTGACGGGGTGGCAGGTGCAGAACCTCTGTTAAGGTCTGTATGAAGAAGCGGGACCTCAATGTAGGACATCAAGAGAGAGTGCTCTTTCTCGACACCTAAGTGTAGAGCCTCTGTGTATCTCTTGTGATTTTTAACGTTTCTGTACCCAATCCTTTTTCTTCCTATCTATTCCTTTTCCAAGATGTCTCTCATGCAACTTCTCTTGTGATTACACTCTGTATGAGGCAAGGAAGGACAAGGAGAGGCTCAACGTAGCGCAATGTTCTTACATAAGAACATCAACAACAGCAAAATTATGTTCTCATACAAACAAGTGTAATATTAAATAAAAAACAAATAATAATGAAACCGTGTAGCATAATACATTGACCAATTAACAGATCGTTGTACGAAACAAAATCCAATCACAAAAACAATCCCAAATACGAAACACAATGTAGTTGTACATTAGAACCACGAATATTACTTCTGAAGTTCAGGGATTATTAACGTTTTTGGAGCTGATCCTTTTTCTCTTGTAATTACGAACTGTCTACGGTGCTCTTCAAATAAGATAATGATCAGTCCTGGCATAAGAACAATTAGTTGCATCCATTTAAATTTATGAAATACGTTCAAGGTGGGGTTAAGAATACCTTAAACTTCTCTACAGAACTGAAATCTAATGAATGAATGTGTACTAATTCCGATTCAGCAGACTGGATGATAAATTGTAAAATAATGCTAGACTAACAGAGATCCTTCATTCAATCGGCTTAAATCTGGTGCAAATGATAAACGACACCTGTTGAGCAGCAACTCTCATTGCGAGCTCATTAATAGATGCTATGATGGTCGGTTGGCCTTGAAATTCAGAATCTCCCAATATCTACTACAAATTACTCTGCATTGGCGGTTTAAACAAAAGCACATATAGTGACCATGAACCTTGACACGTGTCACATGCACAAACCTGTTCGTACTGAAGGCAAAAATTGTGTCCACGTTCATGTTTAGGCGGAAAAACACAGTAACTGGCGTGCAGGAAAGGAAAGGCCCACGTGTGCCAAAAGTTTCTTATTTATTAGGGTTATATATATATATACACACTGCATTAATAACCATTTAAGACAAATTCTTAAAGAATGGATTACTATCATTTTATACAACAAATTCAAAAAACTCTTAATTATAAACTATTATGCATAATGTACAAGTTGTTTATGCAATGGTTTCCCACAACACCAAAAATTACCCATTTTGGGCCGATTTCTTCTTCTTTCTATTTCCTATCTCTGCGACCACCAAAACCGGTTAGAAAGCAGACGGCTTTCTTCTTCTTCTGTTCATCTCTCCATTTCCGCTCATATCAATATTGATCTTACAGTAATTCAATTCTATTTGTTCTACTCATATCATTGATACCTATAGCTCCCTTCATATATTCGAGAAGCAACAGTTTCAGAGGTTCATCGCCGTTAGATTTGTGGGTAGATGGACGCACCATTGTCACCGTTAAATCGTCGGTGAGTATCTTTTGATTGATCCTTCACTATCTATGTTGTCTCATTAGTCTTGTCTTTGGATTTAGGTCCTCTCGTCTTGTATTCTTCCTCCTCTTCTCAATGTCTTCCATTAATAACCACTATACCTTCACAACGACGTCGTTTGGAACCGCCTCCGATGTTGTTGAAACCCTGTCCTTTACCTCTTCCAATCGCAACCTCTCGCTGCTTGTGGTTAATAACACCTCTACCGTTGCAACTACTAGCAGAGTGGTGGTCGGCTCGCATGGGATCCAAATTTGGCCATGGCAACATCTAGACCTGCAGGAAGTTATGAAAGCTCATAAGATAATTGAAGTTGTTTAGAGAGAACAAAGGGTTCAATATGGAATCAAAAACCCTAAAACTCTGATTGCCATAACTCCGACCTATGTTCGAACTTTTCATGCTCTACACCTAACTGGATTTATGCACACTTTGATGAATTTGCCATACGATGTGGTATGGATTCTTGGTAGATGCCAACAGTGCCACCAATGAAACTGCCACGTTGCTGGCAAAATTAAAGCTTCAAATCAAGCACATTGGATTCAAGAAGAAGATCCCCATTTTCTGGGAAGCTCGATACAAGATAGAATCTCAGATGCGATTGCAAGCCATGAGGTAAACTTTACAAATTCAGCTTCAAATATTCCAAGAATTTAGATTCTTAATGATGGATTAGATTATAAGTAGACCTAATTTCATGATTCAGAGTTGTGAGAGAAGATAAGCTAGATGGGATTATAATGTTTGCGGATGATAGCAATATGCATAGTTCGGAACTCTTCGATGAGATCCAAAAAGTCGAATGGATCGGTGCGCTTTTATGGCAGTAGTGACATATTTATAGGCTTTGAATGCTTTCTCATTCGTAATTTTGATGCTTGGAAACATAATGCAGGGTGCTACACCAGGGCTTCAAGCAAGCATCCTTGAAGGCGCTGAGAAATCTTTGCCATGTCTCCAAATATATTTGATATTGTTAAGGAGGATTTAGCCTGGGGATCTTACACTCTATTGTGTAACACAAATAGCATTTCAGTGGTATGTTGAGACTTAGACTTACATATTGGATAAACCATTGATGAATGATGATTGATAAATGACATTACACTATCTTAATGTGTGGATTGGTTTATCTTAAATACCAATAACCCATAACTGAAAACGGATATTCTAATTCTCTTTGTATTAATATAGGTTATATCCATCCAAGATGTATTGTGTGTACCTGTTGGGTCTGAATTTTAGTGCTAATGTATTCATCTTGAAAGTTTATAATTGTCTATAATTGTATAGTTAGCGTGTTTGACTTTGTAAGTAATGTTGACTTTGACTAGAAGGTGTAAGTCCACTTTATGATCAATCTTCCAGATAACATCATAGAATCCATGGCAGAATTATGTATTCTTTCAAGAACATGAGAGGAGAGTTAAGAGAAAAGGTCAAACAGTCAAAGCTCTATTTCTTTACGTAATGTTTACAATCAAATCTCCTACTTTTTAATCACAAAGGACAAAAACTATTTATAGGGTCAAAGTATTAACCCACTAGTCAAAGTCAAACAATCATAAGGAAAGTCAAACACGATGACTTATACAATTATAGACAATAGTAACTTTCAAGACGAATACAATTTAACCCTAAAATTCAGTCCTAACATTGTCCCCCTTTGTATTCAGACTTGAAGAATTTTCGCGCTTTGAATCTTGTTTAAACTTTGTCTCTTTAAGCTCTTTATGACTTCTTCAAAAACTTCAAAAACAAACTTTACATTGAAATCTTTAGACAATCATTAATTGAGAAAATCTTCTAACATTCTCCCCCTCGAATGTAGAACAGCAACGATCTTTTCTTTCGACAATGTAGAACAAAATCAACAATAATCTTCAGAAACGATCTTCAAGATGTGATCTTCAAGATATGATCTTCAAATAATCTTCTTCAGATAACAAATTCTAACATTCTTTCCAAAAATGAACTTCTTCAGACAAAAATTCATAAACTTTCTTCTTCAAAATTAAACATTCCCTTCGATGTAAAATCTCTATCAGTGAACTTTTATAAAGATGGTCTTCACATTCCAAAACTCTTAGACATTGTAGCACATGAATAATCTTCTAAAATAATCTCCAGTCAACACTCCTTTGAGTCTTTTGCCGATCTTTGATGTTACTCCCCCCTTGATCTTTATAACATATTCCCCTTATATAATTCAGAATTGAACATTTCATTCATTATTACATAATCCCTCTTATGATGAAATGAGAATCATTAGCATCATACACAAGAATGAATGAAATCTTCAACGATAGCCATAAATTCAGAAAATTGTAAGTAGATTTTTTTAAAAGCCACTTGTATAATCTTTTCAGATTTAAAGAATGGGAAATAACAACCAATTTCAACTAATGAAATTGTTTTCAATCTTATAAAAAGATTGGCCTGTGAATATAACAAATATATTCAGTACAACGGATGCACTTCATATATGAGACTTTTTAAGGTTCATCTCACCAGGTCTTCCATTCAATCATCGATATCTTATAAAAAGTATATCTATGAACGTTTCGGCAAAATAACATATAATTTGTAAAATCTATGTAGTGTAGAAAGATAAAGCAACATATACTTCTGTTTAGGCTCAAAAAGATAAACCGTGTGGACTACACAAATTTATGAGACTCAATGCATGATCAAAAATACTTGAAGGGGGGACATATATCCTTCTATTTTAATATCAACTTTCTCCGAATGAGAAATTGATAGATTGTGAGTTGTGTGCCCCAAGTGTTATTGAAACACTTATCTGTTAAGAGATAAATGAGTAGCTGGTGGGGTTGTGACAAGAATTGGCCTGGGCGTTGTCTTTTTCAATATTATTCTCGAAAGAATTGAGAACTAATAGATTATGTGCTATGCCTGGAATTTAGAAGTTTAGAACATGATTCTTTTAATCTTTTGATCCTGACACAACTCTCATCAATTATTTTGGCTCACAACAACTACCCCTCTCCTTTTCATTTTAAGCTCTGCACACAAACCCTTTTTCAGTAAAAGCTCACTCAGATATGGTTATCCTCATGGGTAGGTCTGTCGGTTCTAACATTCCATAGAGGTATTTCAGTTAAGCACTCAGTTCCTCCTAAAATTAGCAGTATGCTTAGTTGATCACAATGGTTGGTCAAAAATAGTATTGAAAATAAAACACAATGATCAGATAAAAATTGATCAAGATATTTGGCTTTTAAGCACAACCAATGAAGGAGTGATACACAAAATCATATTATTCAGTACGTGAGAGAAATGAATGAAGATCTGTAAGTACATGTTTACAGATTCTGAATATTCAAAGAATAACAAAATATGTATATCAATCAAAGTAAAAAAAAAAAACAGAAAACAACCTTTGATTACTAACGAGCGTATTATACCCGAAAAGGATTTTATATAAGAGACGTGATAATAACAATTTCAAGAATAGCTAAAACAAGTATTGGAGTTATGTTAGATGAGAAATTACGCAAGTAAAATCTCAGGAAATATATGCTCAGTAAATGTACTCATTTGCATAAAAAACAATTCCATTTTCTGAAAACATTTATTTAAAATTTCTAGAGACTCCCCCTAGAAAATAGATTTAGGTAATATTTCGGTTCAACTCAAAAAGAATAAAAAAATTGGAAACATTTTAAGCACGGGTCCTGAACTATTGTGCTCAGAAGCCACAATTCAGTTAAGCACGGGTCCTGAACTGATATATTCAAAAACCTCATTTGGAATAGATTACAAACTCCCCTTAATTTGTGCATCATATGTATGAATCTTTGATCAGTGCAGTAATGACGCACCTACAAAAACAAATCAAACAGATTTTGGTACCCAAACAAACTTGGGTCCTATTTTATTAGTATTGGCCTGGGGAATATTGTAACTTCCAAACCATCTATTTCTATCAGATAAATTCTTTTTAGCACTTCTAACAGATAGATCAGATAAGCAGTAAGACCATATCAGTCATTAGTTCCACATGTTGAGCACATAATTCTTCTGTTGCTGAGACTGATCAATTGATTAGTAGATCTTACAGTGCAAAGAAGAACAGTGTTAGTAACAACAAATTTATGAGACATAACAGAATCAGCTTTATTAACCCAAAACTTAAACAAATTTGGAACTTGATCCAATGACATATGCTTGATAGAATTGATTTGAAGAATGAGACTTGTTCTTTGAAACAGTTGATTTAGAACTGCTTGAATAACTGTTGGATTTAACACTGGAACGGTTATAAAAGCAAGTTTTACACTGAGATTGAGAATCACTTAAGCTTTCAGCACTTGAAAAGTCTTTTACTTTCTTAAGTAATTGGTCTCTCTCATCAACAACTAAGTCATATATCTTCTTAAGTTGAGATCTCATATTCAATTCAACAACAAGTTTTGTCTTTACATCAGACAATTTCTTTGAAAATTCCATGAGTTTACCTTCTAAATCCTTCTTCAACTTATCAAACACTTTCCTTTCTTTCTCAAACTCCTTTCTCTCTTCATCTGAACTTCCCTTTTCATTTTCAGAAGCAATGTCAAGCCATTTTTTCTTCTCTGTAAGTTCTTTAGCAATTGCAGCATTTTTCTTGGCAGTGTTTTTCTTTTCAAGAGCAAACACTCTCTTCTCTTCATCTAATGCTTTCTTCTTCTTAACAATGCTGTCAAACAATTTCTGATTCTGGCTCAGACATTCTTCTCTGATGTCGTTCTTCTCTTTATCTATCTTGACTCGTTTCAAGATAATCAGCTGCTCAAAATCTGAGATTTGATTCAAAAGCAATTTAACGTTCTGCTCAAGAGAGTTTATCTTATTTTCATAAGATATGCGTTCAGCACTGAACCTTTTCTCTATTTCAATAAATCTCTTCTTCTCTTTCTCAAATTCTGATCTTTTAGTATTCAAACTTTATTCAGTTTCCAAAACTTTTCCTTTCTCTAAGTCCAGTAACTTCCTTAACTCACTTAGATCACTCTCAGACTTATGAAATTTTTCAGTGAAGTCCTCAGTCTCTATATTTTTTCTCCCAAAATAGTTCCTCTCAGTTTGCAGTTCACTTCTAACCACTTGAAGTTTATTAAACAGATCTTTATTTGCTTTACTCCAAGTTTTCAATTCATCATCACACTCTTTTCTCACAGAACTCAGAGTTTTCTCAAGCTTTTCAATGTTATACATGAAGTTCTTTTCAACTTGTTCCATAGATTTTTTATGTTCCTTTCGTAAGATGGTAACAAGTTCCTAATTAGCATGATTTTCATAAAACATGTTGATATATTTATCTGTATAGTCCTTTAAGCTTTTCTCCAACTCGGAAATCTTATTTGTCAGTTCTCTATTATCCTTCTCAAAATAAGTTGTCATTTCAAAAATCAGATTGATCAAAAGAATCTAATGCGTTGAAATCAATCAAAGAAATCAAAATCAAATAAGCTCAAAAAATTCTCATAAACGCTAAAAAATTGTTGAGAAATCAGAAAATCAGCGAAAACAATCAAAAATCAGTAAAAACAGTCAAAACTGTTGAAAATAGTTAAAGACTGTTAAGAACAGTCAAAAACTGATTAAAAACAGTTTATGTGACGCAAAACAGTTCAAAAAAATTCTCAAAATAGTTAAAAAATTCAAAATAGATCAAAACAGTTCAAATCAGTTAAGCACAATCCAAAAAAAAACATCAATTAAAACCTGAATAAAATGTGAAAAAAATGAAATTTATCAAGAATGAGAACTTAAAAAGACATCAAATCGAATGGGCTTAAAAAAAAAACAAATGAACACCAAAATTGAGTAAAAAAATTGAAACAAACCCACCGTCAAAAAGAATGCGACAAGGGCTTAAACAAAGAAAACTGAAATTATAGATAACATCAAAGAATCCATGGCAGAATTATGTATTCATTCAAGAACATGAGAGGAGAGTTGAGAGAAAAGGTCAAACAGTCAAAGCTCTGTTTCCTTACGTAATGTTTACAATGCAATCTCCTACTCTTTAATCACAAAAGACAAAAACTATTTATAGGGTTAAAGTATTAACCCACTAGTCAAAGTGAAACAATCATAAGAAAAGTCAAACACGATGACTTATACAATTATAGACAATAGTAACTTTCAAGACGAATATAATTTAACACTGAAATCCAGTTCTCACATAAGGGTTCAATGGTTAACCCTATATAAAGCCTTGTCTTTTAGTGTAATAGGTAGGAGAGCTTATTGTGAACATTATGTTCATTAGAGAGATGTAATATACTTTGACCAGATTGACTCTTCCTCTCAATTCTTCTTATGTGTTCTTGAATGTTCATGAAGATTGCCATTGATTCTATGAAGATATCTGAAGATTGATCATATTGTGGACTAACAATTGGTATCAGAGTAGGTTATGCAGTGAAATCAACGTGAAGAAATCATATTTTTTAAGATTTTTCTGGAAATCCTTCTACTGTTCATCATTTCTTCATAAGTGTCCTTAAAATTTTCAAGAATTTGATCCGATATTTTTTTAAATCTTTGTGTTTTGGTGTTAAAAACATTATCAAAATGTGCGTAATTGTCTTGTGAATTTTTTTATTCACAAAGTTTTATGTTTTGATCATTAGTATTCAAGATTTGCTCAAATTTGTGAAGTTGAAAATATTTGGTGTTCTTGATAAGTTTTTAAAAAAAGTCAGTTTTTGATCCAAAATGGTGTTAAAAGGTTGAGTTTTTGTGTTTTTTTGTCTATTTTAATCAGTTTAACTTGGTCAAAATCATTCACCTCCTTGACATATTTAGGTAGTACATCGCTCAAGGCTTACCATATTTGGACATAGCCAAAATCTTTGTCTAAAAATCGTTCAAGCCTTCATCAATATTTGATTAAAATCGTTCAAGCTTTCATCCGAGTTCCCTTCTTCATCGATTCATAAGCCTATTCAGATTCATATTTAGCCATATTATCATTGTATAATCCGAAAATAGGCCTCTCCGGATTTAGTGTAAATCGCTCACAACTATATCCGATTTTGTGTTACATCGATTACCAGCCCAGTCGGATTAGATCTAAGTCGTTTGCAGGCTTGTCTGTATACTAGTAACTCGCATATTGTATCAACCGGGTTCGTATACTTAGTCGCGACTTAGCTTCCTCACATCATAACCCGGACACAGCCTTGTCCGAAGTTACTTTCTCGGCTAAGCGATTTGGTGATTCTTGGTAATTCCCGGATATCTTCCTCGGTCATTACTTGGTCACAAACAACCTTCTCGGACAACACCGCATCCGGAGAGCATCATCCTCGGTCACATTCTTGACCGGATTCAAGCATCACCCTGAACTGCCATAGTCGGGATCTTCTTTCCTCGGATATACCCGGACAATACCTTGTCCGGATTGCTTGTAATCCTCGGCCAGCGATCTCTTTTCCTCGGCCAAACTCTCTTGATCCCTTGTCCGGATTTGAAGCTTCATCGGTCAAAAGACAGATTTTTTCAAGTGTCCAATTTTGGCTTCCTCTTTCAACTCTTTATCCAAATTTGTCAAGAGTTAGCCAAATTTCTGATTTTATCCAATTTTGAAGTAATTTTGACAAAACTTAAATTTTTTCAACAATTTTATCCAGATTACAGATTTTTCTTCAAGTTTATCAGTTTTTATCTGGTTTTCATCGTTGTACCTGATTTTCACCAAATTACTGATTATTGAGGAATTGAACTGTTTTAATCTGGTTTGTGTCGCATAAACTGTTTTTGATCAGGTTTAACTGTTTTTGACAGTTTTTGACAGTTTTTAACTCTTTTCAACGAATTTTGACTGTTTTTACTGATTTATAACTGTTTTCGCTAATTTTTTGATTTCTGAATAGTTTTTGAGTTTTTCTGAGATTTTTGAGCTTACTGGTTTTAATCTGAAAGATTTTATTGGTTTGTGATTTCTTCGACTGATTTCATTCATTGCATAAGATTCTTTGCACAATCTTGAATTTTTAAAATGGCAGCTTTTCTTGAGAAGAAGAATAAGGAACTGAGAATTAAGATTTCTGAGTTGGAAAAGAGCACAAAGGACTATAAAGATAAATATATAAATATGTTTTATGAAAATCATGTTAATGAGGAACTTGTTACCAATTTACCAAAGGAACATAAAGAATATATGGAACAAGTTGAAAAAGATTTCATGAATAGGATTGAAAAGTTGAAGAAAACTGTGGATTCTGTCAGGAAGAAACAAATGAAGAGTTAAAAACCTGGAGTAAGTCAAATAAAGATCTGTTTAATAAACTCTAAGAAGTTCAATATGAACTAAATGCTGAGAGAAACTCTTCTGAAAGGAAACATACAAAGACTAATGATTCCACAGAGAAATTTCATGAATGTGAGAATAATTTGATTAAGGTAAGAAAATTACTGGAATTAGAGAAGGAAAAGGTTCTACAAGTTGAGAAGGTTTTGAATGTTGAAAGAAAAGAAATGGAGGAAGAGAAGAAAAGGATAATTGAAGTGGAGAAACAGTTTGGTACTGAAAGAATATCTTTTGAGAATAAGATCAACTAGCTGGAATTAAATGCTAAAATGCTATTGAATCAAATCTCTGATTTTGAGCAGCTTATCATCTTGGAACGAGCCAGGATTGATAAAGAGAAGAAAGAGATTAGAGAAGGATTTTTAAGCAAGAACCTTGAACTATCTGACTGCATTGCTCAAAAGTAGAAAGCTTTGGATGAAGATAAGAAGATGTTTGCTCTTGAAAAGAGAAACACAGCTAAGAAATATGCAGTAATTGCTAAAGAGCTTGTAGAAAAGAAAAAATGGCTCGACATTGTTTCTGAGAAAGAAAAGAGCAGCTAAGATGAAGAGAGACGAGAGTTTGATAAAGAAAAGAAGATATTTGAGAAGCGAAGAAGAAGTTAGAAGGTAAACTCCTGAATACTTATAAGAAATTGTATGATCTTCAGACAGAACTTGAAACTGAATTGAAGATGAGAACTGAACTCAAAGAGAAGTATAATTTAGTTGCTGATGAAAGAAACCAGCTTTTAAAGAAAATTAATGACTTTTCAAGTGCTCAAAGCTCAACTGGTTCTCTTTCACAATGTAAAACCAGCTTTTATGATTGTTCTAAATCTAACAGTTATTCAAGCAGTCCTAAATCAACTGTTTCTAAGAACTATTCTCGTTCTTGTAATCATTACTATCAAGGGTATGTCATTGGATCACCCAATTATCATTCTAAGGTTAAAAATGTTTGGGTTAATAAAGTTGAATTTGTTTCGTCTCGTAACTCTGTTGTTACTAACTTCATTCTTCCTTGTGTTGTGAGATCTACTAATGGTCTGATAAATCTTAGCAAGAGAAGGATCATGTGCTCCACTTGCAAAACCACTGATTTTATGAACAGGAAAAGGTACAACAGGTGGAATGAAGACAACAAATATCAGAAGAGCTGGAAGAATCATAACAGGTATGATAATAATAACTGGTATGGATCTTATTGCATTTATGATCAACTTGTTAAAAGTGCTAAAAAGAAAACATCTAATAAGAATAGATGGTTTGGCAATTACAATATCCCACAACCTAATACTAACAAAGAAGAACCCAAGTTCGTCTGGGTACCAAAATCCGTTTGATCTGATTTTGCATGTGTGTTATTATCGTGCTGATCAGAAAATCATGATTATGATACACGAATTCAAGGGGAGTTTGTAATCTGTTCAAACAAGGTTTCTAAACACTCAGTTTAGGACCCGTGCATAACTGAATATGGTTTCTTAACAATTTAGTTCAGGACTTGTGCAAAAATGGTTTCATTTTTGTTTATTTTGAGCTGAAATAAATCATTACTCAAATCTATTTTCTAGGGGGAGTCTCTAAAATATTTCAATAAAAGTTTTTGAAAAATGAATTGTTTATGTGAAAACGAGTACATTTTCTAAACGGGTATTTCCTGAGATTTTACTTGCGTAATTTCTCATCAATCATAATTCCAATACTTATGTCAGCTATTCTTCAAACCGTTATTATCACGTCTCTTATATCATTTTCGGTGGTAATACACTCGTTTGTAATCAAAGTTGTTTTTYTKRATATTTTTTTTCTTTGATTGATACATATTTCATTATTCTTTGAATATTTTGAATCTGTAAACTTATACTTACAGATCTTCGTTCATTTCTCTCACTTTCTGAATAATCTGTTTTTGCATATCACTCCTTGATTGATTATGCTTAAAAGTTACATGTCTTGATCAATTTTATCTGATCATTGTGCTTTATAGTAATAATATTTTTGATCAACTGTTTATGATCATTTGAGCATACTGATGTATTTTAGGAGGGACTGAGTGCTTCACATAAATACCTCTATGGAATGTCAGAACCGAAAAACCTACCTAAGAGGACAACCATATCTGAGTGAGCTTAAATTCAAAAAGGGTTTGTTTGCAAAGCTTAAAATGAAAAAGAGAGAGAATTGATGAGATTTATGTCAGGATTAAAAGATTATAAGAATCCTGTTCCAAACTTCAAAATACCGGGCATACCACGTTATCTATTAGTTCTCAATTCTTTCGAGACTAATATTGAAAAACGCAAAGTCTAGGCCAATTCTTGTCACAACTCCACCAGCTACTCATTTATCTCTCAACAGATAAGTGTTTTAATAACACTTGGGGCATGCAGCTCATAATCTATCAGTTTCTCATTCAGAGAAAGTTGATATTGAAAAATAGGGATATATGTCCCCCCTTCAAGTCTTTTTGATCACGAATTGAGTCAGATAAATTTGTGTAGTTCACACAATTTATCTTTTTGAGCCAAAATAGAAGCATATGTTGCTTTGTCTTTCTACACTACACAGATTTTTCAAATTATATGTTATTTTGGTGTAACATTCACAGATATGCAATTATTAAGCTATCGATGATTGAATGGAAGACCTAGTGAGATGAACCTYAWARAGTCTCATATATGAAGTACATCCGTTGTACTGAATATATCTGTTATATTCACAGGAAATCTTTTTATAAGATTGAAAACAATTTCGTAAGTTGAAATTGGTTGTTATTTTCCCATCCTCTTAATCTGAAATGATTATACAAGTGGATTTGAAAAGATCAACTTACAATTTTATGAATTGACGGCTCTCGCTGAAAATTCATTCATTCTGATGTATGATGCAAATGATTCTCATTTCATCATAAAGGGGAGTATGAAATAATGAATGAAATGATCAATTCTGGATGATATAAGAGGAGTATGATATAAAAATCAAGGGGGAGTAACATCAAAGGGGAGTATGATATAAAGATTGAGAACCGGCAAGAGACTCAAAGGAGTATGTCTAAAGATTATTACTGAAGATTATTTTTGTGCTACATTGTTTGAGAGATGTTGAATGTGAAGATATCATCTTTACAAAAGTTTACTGATAGAGATTTCTCAACGAAGAGAATGTTTAATTTTGGAGGAGAATGTTTGTGAACTTTTATCTAAAGAAAATTCATTTATGGGGAGAATGTTAGTAATTTGTTTGTCTAAAGAAATTCTTTGAAGATCATTTATGAAGATTGTTGTTGATATTGTTCTTCTTTGTAAAAAGAGAAGATCGTTGTTGTTCTATATTCGAGGGGAAGAATGTTAGAAGATTTTCCCAACAAAAGATCGTTTGAAGATCTCTAAGTGAAGATTGTTTTTGAAGATTTCAAGAATTCATAAAGTGTTTAAAGCGTCAAAGTTCAAACGAGATTCAAAGTGCGCAAATTCTTTCAAGCCTTAATACAAAGGGGGAGAATGTTGGGTCTGAATTTTAGTGTTAAATTGTATTCATCTTGAAAGTTTATAATTGTCTATAATTGTATAGTTTGCGTGTTTGACTTTGTAAGTAATGTTGACTTTGACTAGAAGGGTTCAATGGTTGACCCTATATAAAGCACTGTCTTTTAGTGTAATAGGTAGGAAAGCTTATTGTAAACATTATGTTCATTTGAGAGATATAATATACTTTGACTAGATTGACTTTTCCTTTCAATTCTCCTTATGTGTTCTTGAATGTTCATGAAGATTGCCATTGATTCTATGAAGATATCTGAAGATTGATCATATTGTGGACTAACAGTACGTGGCTATTTGAAAACGCCCAAAAGCATCAATCTATCAAAAGAACAAGCAGTTGACTGGTTTAAGAAAAAGATACAACAGATTGGACTCTTTAATTTGACAGAGACCTTTATTTTTCTCAGAGAACAGGTAAATCATCAAATTGTTACACAATCTTGAGGAAAATGAAATTATATGATTATAAGCAGTTACAAGAATATTATGGATCATATATGCAAACCAGGAGTGTTGCTCAAGTTGAGAACTTTGTTTGTTCTTTTAATGATAAAAGGTCCTAAGAGCAGCTATGGTTTACTGACTTTTTGGGGGTTGTTACTATTATATCCTTGTACACTTGTATTTCTTTAGTGATGGTATTTTTCGAGTGTGATATTCTACATTACTGAAAAGATTTTTGGTAGAAATATAATTGTATTTAGTCTCCTTCAGATTCTGAGCTATGGGGGATCTCTAAGGACATTATCTGCTATGGTCTATGGGGTCTGTTTGTTATGCAGGTTTGCCATGGTGATTGTTTCTCTACTTGAGGCTCATCTTTTTTGAAAACATTTGGTGGATGGGAGTTGCAATTCAGATTTATCGACCTAATTTTTCTCATCTTTAACATTTTGAGTTTGACTTTCTCTTGGTAAGAATTGATGTTAAACCCCATAATTCATAACGTAAAAAGTAATGAAAAACAATAAGTGATGAAGAACCAGAAGACCGATGAAGACATCAAGGCAGAAACGGCTAAGTCTGGAGTACAACCAGAGGACCGATGGACGACCTGGGATACGATGGATAGAGCATCCTCATCGATCCTCTGGTCATCAATACTTAGTGAATTCTCGAGCAAATCATCCAGAAGCATACAATGAAGATCTAAAGATAAGGATGGTTCATCACACTATGAATGATAGCTGGAGATGACATGTCGACAGCTAGACTTCTAGTTTATCTCTAATACTAAAGTTTATCCATAGAATAGATAAACATTATCTGTTAATAGAAGATTAGCTAAAATGTCTCTTTAGATAGTTATCTTCTTATTAGCTAATTAGTATAAATAGGTGATTAGGCTTATTGTAAAAAGTGTCGCTTGAATAGCTTTACATTTTTCTTATATTCAAAGTGAAACCTTTGAAGCTCAAGATTGTTCTTAATTTCTTCCTGAGTGTTCATAACCTTCTTCATTAAATCACTATAATTTGGTTATTCTTAACTAGATTATTAGTGTTATTGAGAGATCTGGGATCAACAATTGGTATCAGAGCTAATTGATTGAATTTCCAATCAAAACGATCAATAAAAAATCTCTCAATTTTTGATCTTCTTTCTCGTCAAGAACACTAATCTTTCTCTTCAAAATTCTCATGGCCAACTGGAATTCTACTAATAATGTTGGCTCCCTCACCAAGCCTCCAACTCTCCAACGAGAAGAATATCCACAATGGAAGATCATAATGGTGAATTTCTTGGAAGGAATGGACAGGAACCTCCTGCGATCTATAATGGAGGGCCCTTACATTCCACAAACTCTTGTCCCAAGAGTTCCAGGAACAAACACCACGGCTGAAATTCCTGCTTACTACATGCCCGAAGATGAAAAGAATTGGGATGAAGATAGATGACAAAGAATGAGTAGAAACTGACAAAAAGGCCAACTGGAAGGAGGAGCAAAAATGAGAAAAAATCGTAGAGCACAATGTCTCAACGACTATACTAACTTCAAGGCCCTCCCTGATGAACCAATACAGAAAACATATGATCGTTTTAACACATTGATCAATCAATGTCGTCGAAACGACCTCTCCAGAACCAAGGAAGAAAACAATGTTTTGTTCCTTAAAAGTCTGGGCGATGAATGGACTCAACTGTCTATGTCCCTTCAAGCAAACTAGGACCTAGATAGCTAGCCACTTCTTGATTTGTATGGAACGCTTGCAGCACAAGAAAATGACATAATGAAAAGGAAGGTTTCTATTGGTGGACCTCTTGCCCTTGCTGCCGACGAAAAAGAAAAATCAAGGACTTTCACCAAAGAATATAAAAAGAAAGGCAAGAAAGCATTGGTAGTAGAATCGGAATCTGAAGAAGAAACCTCTGAATCAGATGACGAAATTAGAGCTTTTGACAAATCTTTGGCCTTGATCACAAAGCAATTCCAGAGAAAGTTCATCAAGAAACCTTATGAACGAAAAGAGTTCAAAAGGAAAAGATACCAGTCATCATATGAAAGAAAGCCATCCAAATTCCATCAGAGGGAAGAGAGAAGAGATGGAAGAGAAGAGAGAGAAGAAAGAAGAGAAGACAAAAGAGATGAGAGGAAAGAAGACAGGGATGGAAGGAAGAATGACCTTCGATGCTTCAGATGTGGAAAGCTAGGACATTTCTCCAAAGAATGCCGAGGACGATTGGTAAAGGATGCTGATTATTACAAGAACAAATACAAATATAATTCCATAGAGCGAAGCCTGATGGCTGAAAAAGAAAATTATGTGTCCGACTCTTCATCAGACGATGAAGACAAACCACTCATATGTCTAATGGCCACGTCCAACGCAGAATCCGCCTACAACTCTGATGACCAGGTATGTGAGTCTACTTCCAATGAAACCAACTCTGCCCCATCGGAGCTAGAGTTAAGGGTAATAAAACTTTCAGAAGATTTCTTGAAATTAAAAGAGAAATTAAATTTTGAAAGAATATGAAAGGGTAAAAGCGGAAAAAGAAGCAAGTTTCTACAAAAGAGAAACTGATCTTCTAACCGAAGAAAAAGCTGAACTTGCAAAGGAAAAGACTCGCATAAGCACACTTAAGAAATCAGAGGAWRATAAACTTCTGGAATTAAACAAACGAATTACTAAGGACCTAGAAAAGAAAACTAAGGCCTTAAAGGAATCTGAGGCAGAGAGACTAAATTCAGTAGCTCTTAAAGATTTCTGTCAAAAAGAGCGGGAAATTCTTCACCAGAAGCTTCAAACCAATGAACTTTTGATGAAGAAATATAAAGATGCCCATGACGTCTATGAAAAACTAAACGGCCAAAAGGATACTCAAGGGATTGGATTCAATGAATTGGATTATTTCATTGAATCAAAGAAGTCCACCCTTGAATCCACTTTCAAACTTGGATGCATTCAAAAACCCGACTTTACTCCTAAACCAAAATCAAAATTTAAAAGAGTTAAAGTCGATGGAAAAACTGTCGTTTCAAGACATGATTTTGAAAATGTGTTACACGAGAACAGTACTAGTAAGAATTCTGACGGAAGCAATGACACCTCTAAATCATAAACCAATGGAAACACTATGGTTCAACCAGAGTCTCTGATTCTCAATTCTTCTCCATCAGCAAGTACTGTTGATGAAAAAGAGAATCCAAAAGAGGAACCATCAGCTGATGAATCGATGAACAACTCAAGTAAAATTGAAAGTTCACCGAAGTCAGAATCAATGAAACCTCAAGTAGATTACTCTAACGCATCAACCTCTGAACCCACATCTTCCAATTCAATCCATGTTAATTTTGATTTAGAGAAATCAGCAAGAGATTTTCTTGATCTGAATCTGAAGAAGAGATAATTTGTGAATCACCAAAAATCGTTGAGGACAAGAAGCATCAAAACTTAAAAACCTCAATGAAATCTGGTATTCCTTCATCGATGAAAACTTCAGACAAAGAAAAGAGAAAACTGAAGGATAGTAACTTTTCCAAAGCTAACTTAAAAGGCCCCAGTTCATCCTTCAGGTTCATCAAGTTTACTCGTGAGCAAAAACAGAAGTGGCCTGCCTCTGAAAACTTTGACCACCACTTTTCTTTCCATCTAGATGAAGAAAAGCAGACCTTCCTCAGGAGAAAAGAAGTAAAGTCCAAGACCTATTCCAATAAAGAATCTGAACTAGATAGGAAGTTTGTAAAAACAACCAATGCTAGGACAGAATTTACTCCCCGATTTACTTATTTGCTTTCATCGAATAAAAGGAGCATTAGACATACACATCCAAAGCATCATCATTGTCAATGTTTAATTCTTTTACAAAACCTGAGGAATCACATGTTGACACATCACTATCTCTTCTCACAACACGTTTATCGCTACAAAGTTAACACAAATGAAAACGTGAAAAAGCCCAAACCCAAGAGCAAGGGAAAGGCAAACAAATCCAAGCCTGCAAAGGCTAAGCGCAATAAAAAAGGTGTGAAATCCCCTACTAACAAACGAGGACCCATTATGAAATGGGTACCTAAAACCCCTTAATTTATCTTGCAGGACCAACATGTGCAACCATGGTATATGGACTCCCGTTGCTCCAGGCACATGACTGGTGATAAAAGTCAACTCTCTTCCTTCATTGAAAAATCTGGAGGATCTGTGACTTTTGGAGACAATAGCAAAGGAACTATCAAGGGATATGGCACTCTCATCAAACGCAACATCTCTATCAGCAAAGTGGCTTATGTCGAAGGATTGAAGCACAATCTATTAAGCATAAGTCAGTTTTGCGACAAGGTCTTGAAGTCAGGTTTCGCAAAGGTTTCTGTATAATAGAAACAATACCCGGACAAACAATCATCAAAACAAAGAGAGAAGGAAATCTCTATCTTCTAGATTTGGAGTCCTCAATGGGACAAGACACCCTTTGTCTTGTTTCCCATAAGAGTGATGAAAATTGGCTATGGCATCAAAAATTCTCCCATCTTAACTTTGATGCACTACAAAAAATAGCCACACAAAAGTTGGTCAAGGGAATTCCGGATCTAAAATTCGAAAAAGATCATCTTTGCTCCGCATGTGAAATGGGAAAGCTTAAACGGGCCTCACATAAAACCAAATCAGAAACCTCCTGCACCAAGCCCTTGGATATGATTCACATAGACCTCTGTGGGCCTATTTCAACCCAAAGCCTCTCCGGAAAGAAGTATATGCTAGTATTGGTTTGAATACTCCCGATACACTTGGGTTGAATTCGTAAAGCAGAAATCAGACGTTCCAGACCTATTCATTGGAGTGATGAAAAGGCTTCAAGTCCTTCTACAACAAAAACTAGTGAAGGTTAGAAGCGACAATGGAACTGAATTTAAAAATGCTAAAATTAAAGACTGTCTCTTCAGTGAAGGCATTACACAAAACTTTTAATCCGCGAGAACTCCATAACAAAATGGAGTAGTAGAACGTAGTAATCGAACCTTAGTAGAAGCAGCAAGGACCATGCTTGCCTCATCAGAGTTACCCATCACATTCTGGGCTGAAGCTATTTCAACTGCGTGCTTCACCCAAAATCGACCAATCATAAACAAGAGACACCATAAGACACCTTATGAGCTCATCAATCACAGAAGACCAAATGTTAAATATTTTCATATCTTTGGATGAAAATGCTTTGTACTCAAGGATAGAGAACATCTTGGCAAATTTGACAAGAAAGCTGATGAAGGAGTCTTTCTAGGCTATTCTCAAATCGCCAAAGCCTACAGAGTCTACATCAAAAGGACAAAGATCGTCATCGAAAGCATCAATGTGTCCTTTGATGATTTCACATCCATGACTTCTGGACAAAACAGTTCATAACTCGGACTTCAAAGAAGCGCATCTGATTCATTACTTGGCAAACCTAATGAATCAGAGCTAGCTCAATTATTTGAAGACATCTTCGATGAAGAAGTACCATCTGGAAATGTGCCCACCGCAAAATCCAACTCAAGAATTGATGAAAATCATGAAGTCTCCAATGTTATAGGTACAACTCTTACAGAAACTCATGTTACTTCACCATCTACTTCTTCTGTGTCTTCAGATCACGATCAAGATCCAGAATCTAACTCTAGAGATGATCTCGTCGAGGGGGAGCAAGCAGTTCCATCAGTCGATGACAAGCTGCATCCTGTTGCTCTAGAGCCTCAATCAAGCATCAAATGGACAAAAGATCACCCACACCACCAAATCATTGGTGATCCAACCTCTGGTGTCAGGACGAGATCTACCACAGCAAATGAATGCCTCTTCGCCAACTTTCTAAGCATGATAGAACCAAAGAAGATTTCAGAAGCCCTACAAGACCCAAACTGGATAGACGCAATGCAAGAAGAACTACTCCAGTTTGAAAGAAACACAATATGATCTCTTATGCCTCTAACCAAAGGGAAGACGGCCATATGAACCAAATGGGTTTTCCGGAACAAGAAGGACGAAGATGGCATCGTAATAAGGAACAAAGCCAGGCTTGTTGCCAAAGGCTATCGCCTGGAAGAAGGGATTGATTATGATGAAACATTCGCTCCCGTTGCAAGACTTGAAGCCATCAGAATGTTCCTCGCCTACGCCGCTTACAAAGGCTTTAAAGTCTATCAGATGGATGTCAAGTCTGCCTTCCTCAACGGCAAACTTCAAGAAGAAGTCTACGTGCAACAGCCACCTGGGTTCGAAGATCCACAACATCCAGACTACGTCTACTTTCTGGATAAAGCCCTCTACGGGCTGAAGCAAGCAACCAGGGCCTGGTATGAAACTCTATCTACCTTTCTCATCAACAACGGTTTCGAAAAAGGTACAATCGATACAACCCTCTTTCTCAAAAAGCAGAAAGGTGACATCTTACTTGTTCAAATATATGTGGACGACATCATATTTGGTTCTACAAATGCAAAACATTGCGAAAAATTCCCAGAGTTGATGAAAAGTAAATTTGAGATGAGTATGATGGGAGAACTAAGCTTCTTCCTTGGCCTTCAAATAAACAAACTTTAGAAGGAATTTTCATAAATCAGTCCAAATATGTGACTGACCTTCTAAAGAAATATTCTCTCTGAAATTCATCGTCGATGAGAACACCTATGGCTACAGGAGCTAAGCTTTTTGCTAATCCATCTGGCAAACCTGTAGATGTAACAACCTACAGAGGCATGATTGGATCACTCCTGTATCTAACTGCTAGTAGACCAGATATAATGTTTGCCACATGTCTTTGTGC
>NW_020200976.1:32149-47624 GCF_001531365.2 Cynara cardunculus var. scolymus
ACTCAGCTTAAGGACTATGGTTTTAATTATGCCAAAATTCCTATCCTCTGTGACTCCAAGAGTGCTATAGCAATCTCTGCCAATCCAGTGCAACATTCGAAGACAAAGCACATCGATGTAAGGTATCATTTTCTAAAAGACAATGTTGAAAAAGGTAATATAGAAATGTATTTTGTTCCAACTGAGATTCAACTTGTTGACATTTTTACAAAAGCTATTGATGAGAAAAGATTTATATTCCTAGTCAGCAAGATGGGTATGCTGAATCTCACCACTTAAAGGCAATCATTAACTTGAAACCAGAGGTCTTCCATATCTCATGATTATGCCTATAAGTTATATATAAATTATTAGCCATAAAATCCAAGTATTCTAAACCAGCGCCTCTGGTCATAAAGACCAGAGCTTCTGCCTATTTAGACTAACTCCGATTTTGGCAAACAATCTCCATCGCCTTTGAAACCAGAACTCCTCTGGTCCAAAGCAAATACTTAGTAATTTTTACCAAGTATTCACTTACCAACCAGAGCCTCTGGTTCTATAGACCAGAGCCTCTGGATTCATACTCTTTGTAACCAGAGCTCCTCTGGTCCCACAGAGTTTCCCTCTTCCCATTCTATGTAGACTACCCCATCTACTTTCATCTCATTTTGTTGCTTTCACAACTAGAGCCTCTGGTTCCAAAGACAAGAGCCTCTGGATTCGAAATCTTTGGCACCAGCGCTCCTCTTGTCTCAAAGATCCACATATGCATCGCTTAACCATACATCATTCATTATTCTCTCTTCAAAACCAGAGCCTCTGGTTGTATAGACCAGAGCCTCTAGCCACCTCAATCATCCTTATTATAGTTTCAAAATACCTCAATCATTTCTCATGCATCTTTTCTCCTCCATTACATCTTTCACAACCAAAGCCTCTGGTTGTATACACCAGAGATTCTGGTTCCCAAGTTCTCCATTTTTATTTGTTTGAGGGGGAGTTTTTGTACACTTCGAATTCAATTCACATGCATCGTTTGAGGGGGAGCAAAATACTCATCTTCACATTTTATTTTTTTGATATGCATTTTTCATCTAGAGTGGCTTCTACTATTCAAAGCCTATGGTCACCCAAATGCTACATATGTAAATAACCAGAACTCCTCTGGTTCTACATATTGGATTACCAATGTTTATCTAGAACCTCTAGTTTGAAATCCAAGGCTTCTATAACATGCAATCTAAGACTACATCAATGAACTCTTTCATATATGTTAAACCAGAGCTCCTCTGGTTTCTCCCCAAATGGGTCATGACCAAGCAGAACTCCTTTGGTTCCATGACAATAATTTTCATACAAAAAACTTATCTTCATTGAAAGTCATTTTTTTCAAGATTATATAAAATTGCAGCTTTTGTGACTAAAAACTACACATCATGAGTTTTTAAAAGACCAAAACTTCGTAATTAGTATTAATCCTACAATGAGAAGGGATTTTTAAATTCAAATTATTTTTGGGTTACGTATTCATCAAGTTAGTATTTTGAATCATTTTTATTCAAATAATTGCTAACGTCATCATAACCACGCGCCTGACACCTTTAACAGCGTGTTCCCCACATACCCTTTTAACCTTTTCCCCTCCCTTACCCCGTCTTGACACATGTCCTACTATATTAAATGCACATACTATCAAGACAACTCACGTTCTTCAAATCAAATTGTCACAAACCAAACCGCCAAAACTTTTCATGATTATTGTATTTTAATAATCAAGAAACGTTTCCCTTCCCCAACCCCTCTCCATATTCCCACCTATATATATACATTTCTTCCTCCTCCATTTTCCTTTTACGCTTCCATAAACCTGCAACTAAACTCTATCGAACAACAAACCTGAAACTTCATCAAACCTGCAACAATGGCGTCCTCCGCATCTCATGAATCAATCAATAAAGATAGCAGAATCTAGTCTACCGGAGCCGACAGCCGTGTTATCATCTTCCTCGCAATGAGACTGAACAATCATGCCATCGAACTCCGAACCACTTTGTTTGACGACCGTTTTGCCATTATTATTGAGTTTTTCAAACACAACATTCTTCTTCCTGCTATCACTCTTGCTGATACAGCCGTACCCAACAAGTACGTTCAACAGTATTGGCAAACCTGTGAGTTTGATGAAGAAAGCCACGGTATAATGGGGGACATGGACGCCCCTAACGATATGATTTATTCCCTCAAAATATCGCGGGCTAAGGTTTCTCGGATACTGTGCATTCCCACACAAAAGGAACTTGGAATCGCACAGTTTGACGAACCACCAACCACTGAAGACATTCTCCGGTTCGTGAAGATGCTAGGTTACAACCATGACCTACGCAACGTCTCCAATTTCAAACGTCAATTCCTTCCACCAATGTGGAATATGTTTTTCTCCATTCTGAACAGATCCCTTACATGCAAGCTGGGCTCCTTGGACCAAGGAAATACAAACATCATGACAATAATGTACGGGCTGTTCTTCAATCTAAACCTCGACTACGCCTTCCTCATCTACAACAAAATACTTTCGGTAGTGGTCAAGAAGTCAAAACTACAAGCTGCTGGTAAGCCTCTCCCTGTGGTTCTCTTTCCGTGCTCCCTCGCCCTTTTCATCGGGGACGTAATGAGGAAGCATGGCCTACCAGCCAAGGAGCCGTTCACGTCCGTCTACAAGATGCATGGTCATCGCCCAACCCTATCAAAGGAAGGTTATGCCATCAACCGTCCCCTCCCTAGGGCTATGCTCAATGTCATACCATCGACATCTGAGCTACGCCAGAACTATGAACGCTCCATGCTGCCCCATGAAACGAGGGCAGCTACCCCAGAGCAATTAGAGCCGTCCCCTGAATCCAGTGAGGGCGCACATGAATCATCATCATCGGATGATGAAAATGATGATGATGATGCTACTCCACGTGCCTCCCCCGACCCTACTTATACACTTCCACAACCAACTTCCCAAAGGGTAACCACAAATTCTACCCTTGGCGATCAAAGCCAAAGGGGTATTGAAACAGGACAACCCAGTCCAATCCCTACCCAAGCCAGCCATCCAGAGGCCATTCATCGGGACTCTGGAGTTGAATCAGCTGAGGAAACCCATATTCCATCACCCCTCTCCCAACAGAGAGGTGATGCAGAAATAAGAGCCCCTTCGCCTCAAGGCTCGACACATTCCATCACACACACAGAAGCATGTGTTGCTTCTGACTTTGAACCCCATGATCGTTCAGAGCGATGTTTCCTTCCTGCACCTCCCCCTTCGATATTTGATCTACCGAAGGGGACACACATTCATTTCACTTATTCGGCCTCTGAAACCGAGGAAGAGGAAGCGGATGTTGCAACATCGCGAGATAGCTCCTCTCTTGAGGGCTATCAAGGACACGATGGAAGCCCTTCAAGGCCCACCTTCTCACAAGGCCAAGAAGGCGCCTCAGGAGTAGAGGCACAACCTGCAGCATCTGTTGCTACAGGGGTTACACCACACGCTGATCTGGTCATAGAGGCTGAGTTCCAAGCCTTTGTTAATACAGTGATGCGGTCCTTGGAAGACCTTAAACTCATCATCCAAGGGATTGTAGCCAATCAACCCTCCACCTCTCTCTCTGACCTCCAACAATCTCTTGCAATCCTACAACACCACCTCACCCAAATTGAAACCCAAACACAAGCCAACACCACTCGCTTACAAATGCTCCAACAAACCATTACCCAACACCGTAATACCACTTCCTCCCTAGCCACCCAACGAAACCAACTCAACATCCAATCCATCGCAACCCTCACGGCCAAGGCAACTGAGGCCAATGAGAACCTTACCTACATTATCACCCAACTCCAAACCATCCTTCGCAATCTTCATTCCCTACCTACAACCATCACCTCCCAAATCCCCCACCAAACCCCACAACCATCCACCACCTCTATTGATGATACCCTAGCCAATCTTACCCATCAAATGGCCTCCATACAAGACACCCTCACCCAACTTCCCGCAGCCATCCTCGCCTAAATCCCCCAGCATACTCCTCAACCACCACCTCCCTCTGCAGGCCCATCCTTTGATGAAGCCTTTTCTTCTTTCACTGCAGAGGTGAGAGAACTTATCACTAACCTTCCCATCCCCCCATCTACATCCACTACCACCTTCATGCCACCACCAACCTCATCCTCCACCACAGAGTTCGCCACAAGAGCTGACTTGCGAACTCTGTCAAAGGCGTTGGTCTCAACTTTTAATGAGATCAGCGACAAATTTATTCATCGGGCCACCCGTCCAACAATGGTTCTCTCCCAGAACCTGGTCGATGAACAACGGCGCACAACTTCCCTCCTCCAAATGATGGAGGTGAGTCAACAACAGACCTCCCTGAAGGCATACCTTGCTACCTTCAGGAAGGAACAGAAGAAAAAGAGGTCAAGAGCCTCTTGCTCAAGAAGCCGCCCAGACAAAAGACCAAGACACGAAGATCAAGACCCCGATGATCAAGGTCTTGGACCTCGTGAGGGGGAGACAGAGGCAGCGATTGCACATCATACCGAATCTGCTGCACCATCACCACAATCACCATCACCACAAACACAACCACCACCCTCAATCGAACAAACCCAAGCAAGGGAACCAGAGGCTCTGCCCTCTAAAGATGTACGTCAAGTACATGTTCCCTTCGCTGTAACTCAAGAGTCCATCGTGTTGAGCTCTTCAACCAATGAAGAACCTACTACCCCACCAACACAAATTAACCAACCTCTTCCTTCAACACCCGCACCACTCAACCCTACACCCTATCCACACAATCAGAAGCAATGATATTTCAACCTTCATCACCCCAACAACCACAAACCCCAACCGAATCCCATACACCAGAAACCACGCAAGCCAAACCTGATGAACCCCAGCCAACCCAAACCGATGAACCTGAGCCAACATAAGAAACCAACCCACAACCAAAACACAACCCTCTACCCAACCACAAACCTCAACCCAACCATCCATGGTGCATGCAGATACTCCCTCTTCATCGAGACAACTTCCGCAGAGCTTGGTAGATGAGATCATACAAAGCATGGAGTCGATAAGGAGACGTCCTGATTTGCCGCCCAAAGAACCAATTTTGCTTGAAAACATTCATCAATATCTATACCAAGACCGTGATCACAGTTTGACCACCAACCCTCCAATCTTATCGCCTGAGTCCATGGACCTTCTACACCATAGATTCATTAGACAAACCACTCAAGCACCCCAGGCTGTCTTTTCGAATGATGGGATAAGAAGGGTCATTGATCTGAAAATAAAGACTTTTGCCAACTAAGCCATCCGATACATCGAGTTCACTGTGGATAGAGCGCATGGGCAAGTTTACGTATTCAAGGAGAATGACCTTATCAACCTCAACCCATATGACCTGATTGAACTATATGCATATACGGCTCAGAGGCAAGACCACGGCATCAGATTTGGAATGGCAAACCGAGCGGTGGTAAAGATGATGGAAACCCTAGTGAACCACAGAGCAAAGAGCAATTTTGAAATAGCTCTTCGGCTAGGCATTGAAAGGCTCTCATGCACCCCTCCAAACGAAGACTTCCAAAGCCTGTATGAGACAAGATCTGCCTCAGTTCTGACTCAACCCGGACTTGGACTTGTTTATAAAAACGAGTTTGGGGTTAAAAAGTTCTTCAGACTGACTGAGGCCTTCAAGTATTCATCGGATACACTTGAATGGTTTCAGAAAGTCATTCGAGAGAGACTGGGTAGACACTATGTGCCAAGAGAAGAAGGGAGTCGACTCATTCACGAGATATCGACAGTCATCGCATATCGAAGACTGCTCCTACGCTTCAGAGAAATATATTCAGGTAGCTCGTGATGAGTTGAATTTTTGTTTTGCCTTGATGTATTTTGATTCCAGTTTTGTAAGAATTTCATCACCCAATGAAAATTTGGAATCTGATATCTTTCTATTAGATTAGTCTTTGTTCATCACAAATGTCACTAGAATAGTATATGTTTGTTATTTCATTACTTAGGGGGAGATTGTTAAACCCCATAATTCTTAATGTAAAACGTAATGAAAAACAATAAGTGATGACGAACCAGAAGACCGATGAACACATCAAGGCAGAAACGGCTAAGTCTGGAGTACAACCAGAGGACTGATGGATGACCTGGGATGTGATGGATAGAGCATCCTCATCGACCCTCTAGTCATCAATACTTAGTGAATTCTCGAACAAATCATCCAGAAGCATACAATGAAGATCTAAAGATAAGGATGGTTCATCACACAAAGAATGACAGCTGGAGATGACATGTCGACAGCTAGACTTCTAGTTTATCTCTAATACTAAAATTTATCCATAGAATAGATAAACGTTATCTGTTAATAGAAGATTAGCTAAAATGTCTCTTTAGATAGTTATCTTCCTATTAGCTAATTGGTATAAATAGGTGATTAGGCCTATTGTAAAAAGTGTCGCTTGAATAGCTTTACGTTTTTCTTATATTCAAAGTGAAACATTTGAAGCTCAAGATTGTTCTTAATTGTTTCTTAATTTCTTCTTAAGTGTTCATAACTTTCTTCATTAAATCACTATAATCTGGTTATGCTTAACTGGATTATTAGTGTTATTGAGAGATCTGGGATCAACAATTGAACTAATTTTTCTCATGTTTTTTAAAAAAAAAAATTAAATCCCTTTTGGGTTATTATTGTTATACACTTTTGTCTTTCATGGTGCCCATATTCATTTTAGCTGAAACTAATGTGTATAAAGGAAGGAAGAAGATAGGTTAAGAAGACAGTATGAACTCGAAGGTAGAGATCTTCTGCCAGTAGAGGAATCAGAAGTTTCTGATTTGAATGTAATCACTCCAGACAGTTTGTTCATGGCCAAATTATCAAAACAACTCCAAACTTACATTCATTTATGGATCTCCAACAACCCTTTGTGGAAATGGATAAAGGTTAATCATGTGTTAAATTTTTCATAATTCAGAAATTGGTTGATTAAAAGATTAACAAATCTAATCCATCTCATAGTTTTCCATAATTTTGATTGTATATATATGTATATATATATATATAGGTTATGCTTTCTAATTCAAATGCTCATGCTGAAAGAGAACATAAAATCATGTCGTTCATACGGATTCAACGTACTTGCCCAGGTTACAACCCCAATACAAGCCACGTTCTATAAGGTCTAGTAAATGATACCAACTTTGTACTTCTCGGAATTGACTTTTGTGTATAAAAAAAGCGAGTTGTTTGTTTATAAATATGCATCTTAATCTCACCTAAAAACTCAAATCATACTCCTTTCTATCCGCCATTAAAATGGGCACCCAAGATCAACAATATGGAGATGATAAGGTATGCTCTTTTCTTTCTTTTATGTTTATAGGATCATATATATACAGATGTTATATATAAAGAGCACTATTTTAATTGAAAACCCAAGTTTCATTGTGAACCGTGGGACGAATAGGAACATGCCATGTGTGAAGCTTTTCACTGTTCCGTGGGATGTCTCAGACATTCATGTATCATTCAACATTATAGTAATCATTATTAATGATGTATCATTCATGAATGTTTGCGTTCATTATTCATGATGAATTAGACAACAGGGGACACGTGTCGCTCTCTCATTTGTCTCATGTCTCACAACCGAGAAAATGTTTGCAATTGTAACAAGTTTTATGGTTGAAATTGGAGAATCTAATAGAACTCAAAAACTAGATTGTTCTATTAGCATTTTGAACAGAGTTTTGAAAAGTATCTTATTTAGCTTCTTAATGAAACTTGTTATTTAAAGTTTTTTAAAGTGCTTTTTACAAAAATTAATATTACAATTTACTTTTTGACTTTTCTTAGGTTGACCAATTTCGTCGATAAAACTTGATAGGTCGTCTAATTTTGTATTAACAACTTATTGTAATGTCTTTATATGACATACAATTCTTGGTCCAATAAACTAAAATCGGGTTAAGTAGTTTATTAAGACTGTCAAGAATGGTTGGACGTTCAAAAAAAACCCGTTTTGATGTATTTTTAAATTTGTAGTAATATGAACTGTTGATTCTGATGGTCTTATAAACAGGTCGACACGAGAACCGTAAAACAGAAAGCCATTGACGAATAGTTTCCGATTACGTCGTCCCGGTACACAAAATGGTGGTACTTAGCCTTCCACAATGTTACGACCATGGTCAGAGCTAGTGTTCTCAGTCTCCCATATGCCATGTCTGAACTTGGATGGTTGTTCCCTCAGTCTAGCATAATGATTTCATTTAAATAAATATATTTAAAAATCCCCAAACGAACCCAATATATTCCATATGAAAGCAACTAATATGTGTCAAAAAAACGTATGAAATTTTAGGGGTCTTGGTGTTGCAGTCTTGGTGATATCATGGGTTGTGACGCTATACACGTTATGGCAATTGTTTGAGATGCATGAAATGGTACCCAGGAAACGATTCGACCGATACCACGAGCTCAAAACCTCTTTCTAAAAGGGCTCTATTAGATGGAAATTTAAAAATGGTTTCACGTATTCCAACATGGTATCAGAGCATGCATCTAGCACCACTTGTTGAAATGTTTACAACAGGGGCATGTTGGAGTCCCACATCAGCTAGACATAGTGATTCGTTTAGATACAGATTCAAAAGGGTTCCACATATTCTAACAAACACGGTTGTTGCAGTTACTCTACTATTGCGTGGACGATTTCTCTGAAAAAGGTCATGCAATCGGACGCACACTACGGATACAAAGCTAAGAGCATGGTTGAAACCATGTTTAACTTCTATAGTGCATTGGGCGATGTTGCTTTTGCATATGCCGACCACAACGTGGTGTTGGAAATCCAAGCCCCGATTCCATCGACCCCAGAGAAACCTTCAAAGGTTCTAATGTGGAAGGGAGTGGTCGTCGCCTATATAGTTGTTGTCATATGCTACTTCTCGGTTGCTCTAATTGGGTATTGGATGTATGCAAATGAGGTTTTTGACAATATTCTTATCAGTTTAGAAAAACCGATATGGCTAATCGCTATGGCTAATTTGTTCATTAATAATCACGTTATCGGTAGCCATCAGGATCGAAATCTTTTAACTCTCGATGAAAAGCTCATTTTGTTATGACTTAAAACCAAACTAAATATCCCATCGACATCCACCTCAAAAAGTAGAACATGATGATACTCATGCTTTGATTACCTATATTATCTAAAACATGTTTGTTTCTTTGGCTTGTAGATCTACGCAATAAGGTGTTTCTCAGTTTTTCATTTTGTATATGCAGGCTTTTTTAGACAGAGATTCAAAGGGGTTTCAGATATCCAAACATTGGTCCTAAAGAAAAGAATTCTTCTAGACGGATTCAAAGGGACTTTAGATATCCTGAAAGTGGTTCTAATTTGTTTTGTTGTTGTTCATGGTTCAGTTGCCTTGTGTCATGTGGCTTTCCATCTATAAACCCAAAAAATGGAGCCTATGTTGGATCACTAATTAGGTATTTATTACTTAACATCCCCAAAACACCAGTTCTTGGAATCTATCAATCATCCCTATTAACAATTCTTCCCAAATTTATGATGTGTATCGTACTCAGAGTTGCTTTGATGGTCGTATCACTTATCGGAGGGTTAAGACAGATCATCGTCCAAGCCAAAACCTATAAGTTTTTCTCTTAAGGAGCTTAACAAAACAAGTCGAGATTTCGTACAATATCTGGCCTAAACACAAGTCAAAGAAACTTGTGATTGAGATTGGGAATGATGAGAACTAACGAAGATCCCGATAAGCTATTTGGGAACTGTTTTTAAGGTTGAACAAGAGTATTTATAAGGCATAGGAATGCAACTATTGTGTGCATATCCATATACATGTTTACACTTGAATTCCTAGATGTGAATTCGACTCCGAAATTAGAGTGATATTAGCTATTTATTTACTACCGGTTTTCTATTTTGGGTTTCACTTCTAAGCAAAAACTCTTGTATAATTTATAGTAATGAACAAATACCATTCATACCTATTCTAGAAATGTGTTTCATTAACTCATATCCTATACAACATGTGAAAGAAACTACACAAACACAATATTATCACAAACAGAGGTGGGGTAGGGTCGGGGATATGTGCAGGTGTTGGTCCCGTAAGGGTCTACAAGAAGAGAAACAGTTTGTAGAAGGGGGGGATGAATACAAACACAGTATTTTCAAATTTAAAATATATATTGATAGAGAAGATCAATACAAATTTTACAAGATTGTTTGCGAAAAGATAAGGTAATAAAAACCTATCTAAACAATTTTGGTTACACACAAAGCTTTAGCAATTACAAGAAAAGAAGTTGCTAAGAGAAAGATCCTTTACTTAAGCTAGAAGATGCTTGAAGTAAGAAATAGGTTAGAGAGAGAGATGTGCACCCTCTGCATGGGGAAGAAACATTTCTATTTATACCCAGTGCATTAAATGTCCATATAATGCAATATGGTAGGTTTAAAGTGCGTGTCAAGCCTTAAGAGGATGGCTTGTCCTTTGCTACAGTGAATAGTACACACGCACTATTTCTGAGCAGACATCCTTACCTAAAGTTGGTGGACAAAGAGTCGACTACTCGGCTCCGTACCGTACTAACTTTTGTAAGGGTATGGGTTTTGTCCTTTGTGTGCATAAGGACAAGACAACAACAATAGTGCTAAGCAAGCTTCCTTTGATCGTTGAATGCTGGAATGACCTGAAGGTMTCATCATCATTCGMTGAAGCTTGAGCAGTCTTCACACATGTGTAGACAGACTTGTAATCACTGAATACCGCTTCAGATCACGTACTCATCGGTCTCTAATCTTTAGTTTCAATCTTCAACATTTGCTGAAGGTTTTTTGGTGTGAGTGTTGTCTTCTTGATGTATTGTTGTCTCTAATATATTTACAATGCAAGTTCTTCAGCGATTACTGAACATACTCAATGAAGATCGCTGGAACTGAAAATACAAAAACACAAATACAACGTGAATGAGAAAAGGGATTATCATCAAATCACCGAGAGAAGATCAACAATCTCCCCCTATTTGATGATAACAAGATAACATAAAGAAGGTTATCTTATCAAATAATAGTAAGGAAAAAGTTACATATAAAATACATGTCCCTTTTTACTATTTTGGGATCTTTTTCAGTTTGGTCAGTTTCAGCTTGATAATTTGTCCTTAAGTTATATCTAAGAAAGTTATAAGTACGGAAACTGAAACTGAAAGCTTATTCACTGACGTAGATTGTCAGTGAATGCGAAAAGTAACATTGGAACTCATAGACTTGTGTCTCTATTACTTTTTTCAGGGATCTTTTTCAGTGAAGTACATGGAATACTCATTTTATTAATCGAAGGAAATAATACAAGTATTACAGTACATGTCTAGAACTTACAGAATATAAGTACAATCAATGAAAGAAGACATAGTACAAGAATTTACAAGGAAAAGTGGATTGTTGTTACAAAAAGAATCTTAGTCTAGAACACTTAGATCTATGCAATCAGGTACATTTTCACCAAGGTTTCTTCGACGTAGGAATTCCCTTCGTATCTTCAGATCTACGACTTTTCCAGGCATGCTATCATCTATCCAGAGCAAAAGATAAACCACGTGATCCATTGAACATAGATGTAGCTCTGACATTCTCTGAAATCTGACTTCATCTTCATAGTCAAGGAATATAACCCCTAACTCAAGTTTAAAATGCACATAGTTGGGTGTATAGGGACCCTTATCTGGCAAGTCAAGATTCAGCATAGAAATGTCTGTACTCTTATGAACCTTCAGGATTTCATCTAAGGAGAACCTTGTTTCATGTTCGTTCCTTAGGGAAGGTCCTTCATTAGGATCATCGAGTTTTTTATTCTTCTTCCCATCTTTCTTCAAAGTTGGCCGGTCAGGGACCTTGACATACCTAGACATCCTTTTGATGAGCTCGTTGATGGTGTCCTTGATAAGTGTCTTGTGTCTCTACTTGGATTGCTGAATGGCTTGTCTGATCTCCATCCATTCGCTGTATCCATAGCGGCTAAGATAGGAAGGGTACTTGGTAACGGCATCAAGATTGTCCCTATTGATGAGCATTAAGACCAATGTTCCACCGTCTTTAGAACGTCCGCTGATGCTGACGCTGATAATTGGGCGGGGACTGAGTCTCTTTTTCAGTTTTGCTTCGCTCCATTGCTTGTCCTTATCCACCAGCTTCAGGTTCTTCTTGCGTTCAACTTCTGCAATCGAAAGAAGTCTAGCTTGGGCTTGGACAACATTCACCGTTCTCTTGGGAAGGACTTTTGCAGCTAGTGACTTGGCCAGCTTGAAGTTGTCTTCAGTCTGCTTCTTTTGAAGCTCTAGCTCTTCTTCAGCCCTTAATGCATCGATTCTTTCAGCTTCAGATAAGAAGTCAAACTCACCACCACTAAAGGTACGAAGAAGAATTTTTACTCTAGTCTGGTCGAGTGACTCCTTCAGCTGAGACATCTGCTGGTCTGTTGGAGCACAAAAGATGGGTTTATCAGATACCCGCTCTAGTCGACCGCATGTTGTTGATGGAATATGAAGTTGATATTATGAAGTAATCACTACCTGAGAGGTAGAGTCTTCAAACAAGGTTTGTTGAGGGATTTTGAATAATACCTTCAAGTTACCTTCTTCAGCGACCGCCTTGCCTTTCGACATGGGATCCTGCTTCCCTAATGGACTCGATTCACCTTGCCTTTGCTCCCCCTATGATGCAGAATCCCCGAGAGTAACACCTTTGGTGACGGTTGATGGCTTCTGGAACTTGATGGTAAAGTCATATTCATCATCATCATCGTCGTCACCATCTAGATCATCTTCGGTGTCTGGAATGACAGGTTTATCATCGTCATCATCGTCTTCATCTTCGTCAACATCGTCATCATCATCACCAGCAGCAGCGATGGTATGGGCATCATCCATAGGGATGGCATCTACAACCTCAGCTTGAACAACTTCGGTGGTAGGGATTACAGGAGTAGCAACTGCTTCAGCTTCGACAGCCTCAGCTTCAACTGCAACTAAAGTTGATACTGGGCCAACAGCCAGAGAAGTTGTAGGAGCAGCATCAGATGATTCACCAGCATTTGACCTCATCTCCCCCTCTCTAGCTAAGGCTTGAGAGAATTGGCCAGAGAGTTCGTCCAAGCGCTGAGGCTGGAGAACCATTGAATTCTACAGCCTTTGCAACGATTTGGCTAGAGTTGTCGTTGCCTCACGCATCTCATGGAGCTGAGCGCGATCATGTGCAATCACTGGAGCTGGTTGACAGACAGCATCCAGGATTTGTTGAAGAAGACCAGTCTGCTGATCAGCTATAGCCTGAGCATCGTCAGCCCTGCTGTGAAGAACAACAATGGCGTTGTTGTTGGCTTGAACAGCTTCTTAGAGAGTCTGTAGCTGACTCTGAACTTCTTGAACATCCGCCTAGAGGGCAAGGAAGTTCGCATCAAGATCGCCTTGACGGGGCATCTCTTGGTGAACTTCGTTGATCCTGGAGAGGATGGTATCAACGGCGGGGAGGAGAATCTTGATATCAGATGACATATCATAGTCATCATCAATTTCTTCATCTCCTCCATCATCTTTCTCTCTTTCTTCCTCTGTCACTTCCTGAGAAGGACCTGAGGGGCCTTCAGTGACATCTAAAGGATTGTCACTGGCAGGAGCAAAGATGTCCTCGAGAGGATGGACATCCGTATGCTGAGGAGCATCGAGAGGAGCAGCCTCAGGTCCAGTGATGTGTGTCTCAGTATCAGGAAGGACAGTCGCTGATACATCATCGACATGTGTAAAGACCAAGGAGGAAGGAGAAGAGAAAATGGTTGAGAAGAGACGTGGGTGTTCAGCGGTGGCGGYGCTGATATCTACACTTTCAGTGATTTGGGTCACTGAAGTGATTGGTGAAGGTACCACTGATACGACAGTGATGGGAGAAATCACTGAAGAGCTRGGAGGGTTRAYAGAAAGTGCCTCAGGGATAAGGCTAGTTTCAATAACTGAAGCCTTTTGAGAGGCCTCAGCTAGTGACGTGGTTGTCCCCTTTTTTGCTTTCTTGGCTCTTTGAGGAGAACCAAGAGTTGGTTGAGAAGATCGTTTAGAAGGGGTTTTGGTGGCTTGGATAGACGCGGAGGGGGGGGGGTTTGCCCTTGTCATGACCACCTGAGAAGAAGAGGTAGTGATGGACACAGTGGAAGAAAGTGCCACATCACTATCCCTCAACTTGTGATCTAGAATCCTGGATCCAAGCCTGAAAGCTGGAAGGTTTCCTTCTTTGGGGTAAAGACTTTTGATGATCTTTGTCAATACCATCGATAGAAACCTGGTGTAAGGCACCACCTTTTCTCGTTGGCGCTTGTTCAGCTTAAGCACCAGGTCATCGAAAATGACCGCAGCATAATTTATATTGCGACGCTGAATCGCAGATACGCCTATGATCAAGGCGATCCTAGAGGCATGGCCTTACCTCCAGTTTTTCCACCCATGCACTGGATAAAATGAGAAAACAGGTATTTCTAAACAGGTATCGTCAAGGATTTGAGAGGGGCGCTGGAGTCCTTTTTCATTGGCCACTGGTAGCCAATGGCGTCGAGAAAGTTGATGATCTCGGTTGTGGAGGGTTCGCTGTCAAAGGGACCCTTGGGAAGATGAAGAGCTGATCGGAGTGTAGAAACCCCAAAGTTCACTTCCATGCAGTTGAAAGTGAAATGGATTTGCTCCATTGTGCGTCCAGTCTCGTCTTGAACTTCGACCACCTCAGCAGTGTACCAAAACTGCTGAAGAAGTTCCTTGACCATGAGGGGATCATGGTTGAGAGCATATCCTAAGGACGAATGTTTGAGGAAGTCAGCCGCCTCTTGGTAATGTGCTCTGGTAGAGGGTATTCTAACAAGGCAATGTGGTTGTTGGCCTTGATAGAGATCTCGTCAATGGTGAAGTTGACGTTCTTGGCAGCCATTTGTGTATTGTTAAAGAAGTAAAATAAACAGGAAGAAATAATAGATTTGTTACAAATAATCCAAGAGTATATGGTCAATGAGTACAGAAAAAGTTTTTAAACAAGGAATGTATATAAAGAAACAGATTTGTTAATCAAGAAGGATATGATTAAAAACCTTTACAGTTTAATGCATTAAGAGAACAAAGTTCTTAATCAGATTAAACACATTTCTTATAACGAGTAAGAAAGAAGATTCTGACCTTTGAAGATGAAGAGGAAAGGTCGAAAAGAGGTTTGAAGATGAGAGAGTTCTTGCTTTAGAGTAATCTTAGCAGAAGTTCGTCTAAGGATTTTGAAAGCGTAAAGAGAAAAGTGAAGAAGAAATCTCATATTTATAGGTAAGAGGAGAAAGAAGAAATATGAGAGAGAAAAA
>NW_020200976.1:52265-56168 GCF_001531365.2 Cynara cardunculus var. scolymus
CATACTCGAGATTCTGTATTGCAATTTCCATGATGTATCTTATGACATCGGGTACACACCCTGTCAACAAATCTTAAGACTGGCCGATTCAAATTTTCCATAAACCTCGGTTTACGAAAATCAGTTACTGTAGCTTCCCCCTTTCTTTTCTCTCCAACCTTTTCTTGTGGTTGTCAGTTAATGTCTTGTTCTAGTATTTCAGCAGCATCAACTGCCGCTTGAAATGTTGTCGGATTCCTGGATATCACATATTTCCGAAGATTCGACTCCAACCCCCAAATATACTTTCTCACTTTACTGTTTTCAGATATAATATAGGCTTCAGCAAACCTAGATTGTTCCATGAAAATTTTTGTATACTGGCGGACTGACATGTTTCCTTATTCAAGACGAAGGAAATCATCTTCCAACTTTCTTACTGCAGCTTCAGGACAATACTGCATTTTAAACTTAACCACAAATTCTTCCCACAGCATGGTTTTTAGAATATTCGGATCTAAACTGGACAGAACTTCCCACCAGTACAAAGCACTTGATCTTAAACGAGATACAGCAAACATGACTCTGTCCTCTTCTGCACTTTTACTGATTTGCAGACTTAGTTCTATTTCTTTAAGCCAACACATAGCTTTAACAAGATCACGCTCACCAGAAAACTTAGGAGGTTTACAAGCAAGAAACATTTTGATATCTCCTCCTTTTTGTACTGAGGATGAAGTAAGGGGTACAGATGTACCAGTTACTGGTGTACTAGCTCCAGCTTCCTCTTGATAATCGGGATTTCTTACCACTTCTGGATTATTTTGGGCTGTACGCCCCAATAAATTCACCAAACTTTCTTGGAACTTTCCCAACTCTGCTGCCAACAATTCCTGGGTAATAAATCCGGGATCAGGAACATTGTGTCCACCCCTTGCCCTTCCTCTTCCATGACCAGACATTGAACTTTCTTGAGCCGATAGTTCATGTTTTTGTCTAGTACCTCTACCTCTTCCTCGACCCCTGCTACGACTTCGCGTTTCTGTCGTCATCACATTTTTCAGGTCCTCTCCTTGTGTTACGTTTCTTCTTCCCCGACCTTTTCCATAACCAGTAGAGGTCCTTTCTGATTGATTGAGATTATCTGCCATTTCTCAGTATATAACTTTTTCTGTCACATTTAAACACACAAGATTATTCTCATAATCACAATATAATAACACATTTATCCTCATGTCTATCCATAACTCAGATTATATTAGTCATATATAATCTATCTTTCTCATAATAGGTTCACCTATAACATATTCCCATGTTCATAGACCTAGTGAAACCTATTATCATAACTTCCGCCTCTCTAGTTTAAGTCTAAGTATTTTGCAAATACCCAGATCCCTTAAACTAAAGCTCTAATACCAACTGTAACAACCCCCAATTTTCATATACAGATAATCCACATACATATTCTCATAATACTAAAAATAGTATTGTTACAAAACACGAACTAACAAAAACTTTCTTTAWTACATTTATGAGTAAACAAATGTCATCAACATTAAACTTTTCCCTTTCCTTTATCCTGCGAGGTATGATGACCTGCAAAACCGGTTAGTCCAACAACTGAGCATTACACCCAAAAGGTCTAGTGAGTGCGTAAATCTCAAACAAATAACACACATTCTAAACAATCAGTTTAGAATCAAACCTGTTCAGATACATATACTTATTTATTTCTCTCGCGGTTACACCATCATTACATTTCTCTCGTGGTTACACCGCCATTTCATCTCTCTCTTGGTTACACCGCCATTACATCTCTCTCTTGGTTACACCGCCATTACATCTCTCTCTTGGTTACACCGCCATTACATCTCTCTCGCGGTTACACCGCTATTACATTTCTCTCGCGATTACACCGTCATTTCATCTCTGTCGCGGTTACACCGCCATTACCTCTCTCTCGCGGTTACNATAATAACACATTTATCCTCATGTCTATCCATAACTCAGATTATATTAGTCATATATAATCTATCTTTCTCATAATAGGTTCACCTATAACATATTCCCATGTTCATAGACCTAGTGAAACCTATTATCATAACTTCCGCCTCTCTAGTTTAAGTCTAAGTATTTTGCAAATACCCAGATCCCTTAAACTAAAGCTCTAATACCAACTGTAACAACCCCCAATTTTCATATACAGATAATCCACATACATATTCTCATAATACTAAAAATAGTATTGTTACAAAACACGAACTAACAAAAACTTTCTTTAWTACATTTATGAGTAAACAAATGTCATCAACATTAAACTTTTCCCTTTCCTTTATCCTGCGAGGTATGATGACCTGCAAAACCGGTTAGTCCAACAACTGAGCATTACACCCAAAAGGTCTAGTGAGTGCGTAAATCTCAAACAAATAACACACATTCTAAACAATCAGTTTAGAATCAAACCTGTTCAGATACATATACTTATTTATTTCTCTCGCGGTTACACCATCATTACATTTCTCTCGTGGTTACACCGCCATTTCATCTCTCTCTTGGTTACACCGCCATTACATCTCTCTCTTGGTTACACCGCCATTACATCTCTCTCTTGGTTACACCGCCATTACATCTCTCTCGCGGTTACACCGCTATTACATTTCTCTCGCGATTACACCGTCATTTCATCTCTGTCGCGGTTACACCGCCATTACCTCTCTCTCGCGGTTACACCGCCATTACATCTCTCTCGTGATTACACCGCCATTACATCTCTCTCGCGGTTACACCGCCATTACATCTCTCTCCTTAAAATGTATCAAAAATTCTGACATATTATCCGGATTTGAAGTCTGGTCAACCTTGTCCGGATATGAAGCCCGGACAAACACTTAGAATATCAAGAGGGTTACATCGACCATGCCACTTGGGCGATTTAAAGAAATATCCGGACAACACTTGGGCGGTTTAAGAATAAATCGGTCAACACTTGGGCGGTTTAAGGGAAATCCGGTCACCTCTTGACCAATTTAGATGAGATCCGGTCACCTCTTGACCGGTTTAAGGCGAAATTCGGACACTCTTTGTCCGATTTAAGGACTTAACCAAATATTTATGAAATGCAGTTCATAAATAGCAGATTCTAGCAGTAAAAGAAGTAATAACCAATACTTTAAAGCAATATACACTCACCTTAAATAAGGAATCCTGACTCTGRATTCTCTTCTTCTTCTCTGCCAATTCGTATGATTCAAAAGGAGAATTTCCTATTATAACAACAGTGTAACCTTTTCATCTTGACAAAAGTTTTCTATATATAGTAATAAAGAAACAAAGTGGGAGGTGTCTCCAGCCTACTCCCCCTTTCTTTTAAAATTATTCCCCCAATATACACATCCCAAAATCTTCACATAATCCTAACACACACACACATATATATATATATATGTTAAAAAAAATCTTAAATCAAAACTTGAAACCCGAATATTACAATTGGCATTTAAAAAACTTTTTGATCACTAAAGAAAAGTTTCAGTGATGGTTTTAAGATTTCTAAGATAAGTATAAAGATATACTTTAAGATGTGGTGAATGTTTAGAATCACTGAGACCACATTTTAAAAAAAATATCACTGAAAAAGATAAAGTATTCAGTGAATGTTTTAAGTTGTGAAAAGAGAAGGGTAATCATAACTTAGAGAATAGATATATTTACTCAAGAGTTCAGTGTTAGAGATAGAGCACTGAACCATTTCACTTATTGAGTGATGTTTAATGACTGAAGGTTAATCTTTAGTGTTCATCATACCCAATTCGCTGATCAAGATATTAAATCTTGTCTCAACAAGAGGCTTGGTGAAAAGGTCAGCGAGTTGATACTCAGTTGGAACGAAGTGTAGTTCAATATCACCATTCATAACATGATCTC
>NW_020200976.1:56757-58159 GCF_001531365.2 Cynara cardunculus var. scolymus
CGACATAAATTTGGACGAGAATAATGTGACCTTTAATTTTCCTAAGAAATAAGGTCTGGTCAATCTTTCCACGAGAAAATTTCTCAGAGATGAGAAAAGAAGAAAGGGTATCATACCAGGCACGAGGAGCCTGCCTTAACCCATAAAGAGCTTTATCCAACCTATAGACATGGTTAGGATAGTTAGGGTCAAGAACCCTGGAGGTTGTTCAACATAAAATTTCTCTTGAAGTTTTCCATTAAGGAAAGCACTCTTTACATCCATCTGACAGACCTTGAAATCTCTATGGGCAACAAAGGCTAGAAAGAGTCGAATTGCTTCGAGTCTAGCCACTAGTGCAAAGGTTTCGTCATAGTCGATTCCTTCTTCTTGTCTATAMCCCTGAGCAACAAGCCGAGCCTTATTGCGGGTTACCACACCATCTTCATCCAACTTGTTACGATAGACCCATTTGGTGCCTATCACTAATTTGTCTGATGAACGTGGGACAAGGTACCCGACTTTGTTCCTATCAAACTCAATGAGCTCTTCTTGCATAGCAAGAACCCAACTAGGGTCGGATATAGCATCATTGATTTTCTTGGRTTCAACTAAAGAAAGAAAGTTGACAAAGAGACAGATATTACCTAGACCTCGATGTGTCTTGATACCTGCATCTATATCACCTAGAATTTGATGAATTGGATGGCTTTTAGTCCATCGTTGAGCCGGTAAAGGAGCTTCATCTGAATAGGAGAGTTCAGGTATCGAAGATGAGACTTCAGCAGTAGTTTCTTCAGCAATAGGGACTATTGCCAAAGGAGTCTCAGATTCAGCAACTGAAAGAGGTTCAGAAACTGAAGGCATTTCATTCACTGATGGATCAATGTTTGAAGTAGAAAGAGGTACACAGCTAATGGGCACTGCAGCGATCTTTGACAAAGATACATTGGAGTAATTAGCTGCAACTGGAATGATGAGTGGATCATCTTCAGCTTCTGGAGATTCAGTGTTAAGAAGAGCACTGTAGGAAGCTTTAGGTTGTCCGTAGTGAGATATCATCCAGCTCTCTAATTCATCCTCATCAATTGAGATGGGTTTTGAATTAGCTGACTGAGATTCGTCAAAAGTGACATGAATAGATTCCTCTATTGTCTGTCTTCGTTTGTTAAATACTCTGAAGGCTTTGGATATAGAAAAATATTCAAGAAAGATTCCTTCATCAGCTTTGGGATCGAACATTCCAAGTTGGTCGCAGTTGTTGAGAATGTAACAAGTACAACCAAATATGTGAAGAAAGCTTATAGAGGGCTTTCGTCCATGGAAGAGTTCATAGGCTGTCTTCTTGAATCTTTTTATGATCAGCGATCGATTTTGAGTGAAACAAGAAGTGTTGACAGCTTCAGCCCAGAATTGAGTTGGG
>NW_020200976.1:58824-73246 GCF_001531365.2 Cynara cardunculus var. scolymus
CGAACGTTACGGAAGGTCCTCTTTCTTCCTTGAAGTGAGATAGAAAAGATATATCTCCAGTCATATGTCTTGAACATCCACTGTCCATATACCATATGCCTTTGACAACCTGAGCAAGGAAACAAAATAAGAATTGCTATCGGTACCCAGCTATTTGGGTCCAGCTTTGTTAGAGGCTTCATCATCTGATACTGATGAATCATTATCAAAAGATGGAATCATTAAACCTAAAGAGGTTTAAATGGAAAGAGGAACAACCCTTGATACTACCAAGGTAGTTTCAGTGGAAGTCTTCACTGAGTCTAAAGAAGATACTTTAGTGGTAGGGATTACAATGTCTGATGCTGAAGATTTTTCAACAGAAGTTGTCTTCACTGAGCCTGAAGAAAAGGCTTCAATGGTTTTCTTCACCTTGACTGCAGGAGCAACCTTTCTGGATGATTTCACTTTAGTTGATTTCTCAGCCTTGGTTACTTTCTTACTCAAAGCTGGTGAACCAGCTTTGGTGGCAGAAGGACACTTACTTGCAACATGTGTTCTTTCACCCCAGTGTTTACACTTCCTAAAATAAGAGTAGCTTTAGGGCCTGGAAGTATCAGACTAGAAGTGGGACCAGCTCCAAGGATTCCCTTCACATTGATTTTAGGCGGAACCTTTGAGGAATTGGATTCCTTAGGTGAAAAGTTCACCTTAAGCTGTGACTTAGATTTCTGATGCGATTCAGATATCCTAGTCGGTGAAGAAGAAGAAGTTTTACAAGTTGAAGGAGTAGATTTAGATCTATTAGACTTGTTAGACTTCTTAGGACGGGATGTTGTGACAGTGGATTTACCTTTGTCTTTGCATCCAGAATTCAAAGGAGTACCTTCAAGATGACTATCAGTAAAAGAAGAGGACTGAGAGGAAGAAGTGTTAGGAATAGAAGAAACAAAGGTACCAAATTTAAGCATGGACATGTCTTTAACACATTCTTCCTGATCATAGGAAAATCCTAGGCCAGTTTTTTTCTTGGCTGGGATCTGAGCATTAATAATCTTAGAGGCCTTGAGGGAAGCTTTACACCACCTTTCAATGGTATCTTTCTCAGTCTTGAGTTCAGTGATTGCTCGCTCACGCTCAGCGACAGCTTCTCACATTCAACAGAGATGGCTTGGTTTACAATAACCTGATCTTTAAGATTTTTCTCAACAGAGGTCAATTCTTTGATCTTAGAATGACAAATCTTCAATTGCTCTTGAAGATCAACGTTAAGCATTTCAGCTTTTGATTTGCCATTGAGGGTATTGTAGAGGTCAACCGTCAGCGTATCCAGTGCAGAAAGACTAGAAGAGGAAGAGGGTTCAATCAGGAAGCATACCTGAGTAGAAGAAGTAGATGGCTCAGAGGAGGTAGACGCTTCAGAAGATCCTTCATCAGCATCAATGGCCATCAAGCAGACGTAGGCTTTATCCTCTTCGTTAGAAGATGATTCATCAGATGATTCAGCCTATTCATGCTCTTTAGTAAAAAGGTCTTTAGCCTTTCGCTGGTTGTTCTTCATCTTCTTGTATTTCTCCTTCAGTTTTAAGTATTTTTCATCTTTGGTCCTGAAGGAAGAGGGAGATTTAGAAGATGGCATCGTAGTCTTCTTTGATCTGCATTCACCTGCAAAATGTCCAAGCCGGTGACAGTTGTAGCAGACAGCTGAAGCCTTGTCTATTCTTTCAGACTTTGGCTTCAACCTGAAGGATAACTGAGGAGATCTGCGGAAGTTGCTCTTGCTGGCGAACCTCTTAAATGACTTATTCAGGAGTGCCAGGGACTCATCCAAATCTGTTAAATCAGATTCTAGAAAGTCCTCAGAATAATCTATCTCCGTGATGACCACGGGAGGAAGAGAAGAAACAAAAGGGGTGAAAATTTCAACTGAAGAAGCTTCAGAGATCAAAGCTAAAGAAGAGCTTTTCATTTTCCTGGATTCTTTTACAAGATTTCTTTTCAGTTGACGAGATTGCTCATGGTTAAGCAGAATCCCGTATAAGGTAGAAAGAGAAAGAGTGGACATGTCATTTGACATCTTGAGACACATGGAAAAGGTGTCCCAAGACTCAGGAAGGCATTCTAGAAACTTAGTCAAGGTTTTCAGAATTAGAATATTCCCTGCCGACAGCCCTAGAATCAATAAGAAGGAAATTAAATCTTTGATGTACTTCAGACAGCGTCTCAGACTTTCCATAGAGAAAGCTTTCATACTGTCTTACTAGATTGATCTTTCTAGTCTTCTGAACCTGAGTGGTTCCTTCATATTGGACACAAAGTGTATCCCATACGGATTTAGAAGATTTGAGTTTCATCACTGAGTGATAGATCTCATCAGGAAGAGACATAGCTATTATAGATCGAGCACGCATGTCTATAGCTATCTTCTTCTTGTCCTCATCGCTCCACTGATGTGGAAGCTTTGGAATATGTCGTTCAAGAATCGCGACAGTCGTAGCTGTTGCTGGAACAGCCAGAGCAATAGCAAATGGAATATATGGTCCATTTTCTATGTAATGTGGAATTTCAGGATCCACACCTTCCCATTAAGAGGGACATCCGTTCTTCCAGAGACTAAAGTTGTCACGGACAAACCGGGGAGGTTTGGCAAGAGAGCCATTATCTTTTGTGTGTGTGTGTTTGCAATTTGTAAAGTCATTTGTAAGCAGTAAAGTTATCTAAGAAGAGATAAACTAGTACAGAAAAATAGCCAAACACAAGGAAAGAGAGAAAACACTGCTCTAATACCACTTGTTGGTCCCGTAAGCGTCTATAAGAAGAGAAACAGTTTGTAGAAGGGGGGGATGAATACAAACACAATATTTTCAAATTTAAAATATATATTGATAGAGAAGATCAATATAGATTTTACAAGATTGTTTGCGGAAATATAAGGTAATAAAAACCTATCTAAACAATCTTTGGTTRYRCACAAAGCTTTAGCAATTACAAGAAAAGAAGTTGCTAAGAGAAAGATCCTTTACTTAAGCTAGAAGATGCTTGAAGTAAGAATTAGGTTAGAGAGAGAGATGCGCACTCTCTGCATGGAGAAGAAACACTTCTATTTATGCCCAGTGCATTAAATGTCCATTTAATGCAATATGGTAGGTTTAGAGTGCGTGTCAAGCCTTAAGAGGAAAGCTTGTCCTTTGCTACAGTGAATAGTATAGAAGCACTATTTCTGAGCAGACATCCTTACCTAAAGTTGGTGGACAAAGAGTCGACTAGTCGGCTCCGTACCGTACTAACTTTTGTAAGGGTATGGGTTTTGTCTTTTGTGTGCATAAGGACAAGACAACAACAATAGTGCTAAGCAAGCTTCCTTTGATCGCTGAATGCTGGAATGACCTGAAGGTCTCATCATCATTTGTTGAATCTTGAGCAGTCTTCACACATGTGTAGATAGGCTTGTAATCACTGAATACCGCTTCGGATCATGTACTCGCCGGTCTCTAATCTTCAGTTTCAGTCTTCGACGTTTGCTGAAGGTTCTTTGGTATGAGTGTTGTCTTCTTGAAGTATTGTTGTCTCTGATAGATTTACAATGCAAGTTCTTCAGCGATTACTGAACATACTCAGTGAAGATCGCTGGAACTGAAAATACAGAAACACAAATACAACGTGAAAGAGAAAAGGGATTATCATCAAATCATCAAGAGAGAGGATCATAGGCCTTACATATGTTCCAAGAGACAGAAGTAGTCTCGGCATGTTCTATGTTTTTTCGTGTATCCTTTCCCTTTTTTTGTCGAACTACATGTCAGTTAGAGATCTTCAATTTTATTGCTGGCATTCATGTATATGAAGCACTTGTTCAATAACTGCATGTTGTTCATCTTTTGTTCAATCTTTTTGCAGACCAACCACCAAAGCATATGAATATTGGTCAGTATATTTTATCAAATGTTCCAAACCTAAAATATTTTCATGAGCAAACATCAAACCTGCAAAATGGAACACATACATTGAAAGCATTCTATTATAATCATAAGACATTTCTTACATGGCATGTCTACATACGGATGCTTCAATTGGTATCTTATCGTACTATGTATGTGTCAATTTATATTATTATAGATGATTATATCTCCGTTTTGCTTAAACATGAATTTTGGGTTTTTTTTGTTCATCATGAGTTGTATTAAATGAAAATGAAAGTCCCGATATTTAATCAATCTTCATGCAATCTTCAAGAACAAATAAAATGGCAATATCAAGATTATGATACTTGAGAGAAAAAGTCAATTAGTCAAAAGTAGTGTACTTATCATTAAAGCTCAAATTACAATAGTAATGACAATTAAACTCCTAACCCTTTTACAACTACTAATTACAAGGAACCTACAACTATTTATAGGTCAAACCAATTACAAAATTACAAAGAATACTTTCAATAATGAATACAACAATTAAGCTCTAAAATTCAAACCTAACAGAAAACCATTATTAAACAATATAAGAATAACAAATGATTTGTGTTTGGAAATCCGTTAATCGCGCAATTCTCTTTCAAAATATCTGGTCAGTCAACTGTTATAAAATTTGAAGTTTATATACCTTCGATTTACAAGAGAATTTTGACATCCCGTCGTATTGCGCAGGTATCCAACTAGTATATATATACATACATACATATATATATATATGTATATATATATATATATATATATCTAAAGGTTATTTTGAGAAATGGTGAATATTTGAGAAGTAAGAAGTGATTTTAGCCCTTAATACGATCAAGAGCATATTTGATTGGTCAATAGTTGCGGCTTTGACTCATCAAAAATTGCGGCTGTATGAAAAATAAAGAGGGTAGTTTGTAACTTTTATAAATAGGCGGCAAAAGCGTTCATATATGAACCATATGTTCATATGTGAACTCGTGTAATTCATATATGAACTATTTTAACTTATTTACATATGAACCTTTGTGATCCACATATGAACTAATTAAATGATTCACATATGAACCTTTGTGATTCACATATGAATTAATTAACTAATTCATATATAAACTTGTTCATATGTGAACCCATATGATACACACATGAACTTGTGGGTTGATATAGGAATCAATTAAATAGTTCACATGTGAACTAATTAACTGGTTCATATATGAACATATAGTTCATATATGTATCACATGGGTTCATATATGAACCTGTTTGTTGCTTATTTGTAAAAGTTACGGAACTACTCCTCTATCTTCCACATAACCATGCAAGAAATTACCCGGTGCTTCACGGTCAAAGCAGCAAATGTTGACTAAATGAAGGGCTAGGATCACTTATTTATTTCTCAAATGAACCTTTTCGTATATATATATATATATATATATATATATATATATGAGCGATCAAATACAAACCGCTCACTTTTGTACAAACCCTACAAACCAATCACATCCATCCATTTCATGATCAAAAGCCATTTTTAAAAGAAGTTATTTTAGTACAGTAAAAAATAAAAAAATAAAGAGTTATTATTATTTTATCCAAGACAAAAGTTTTAAACGTTTCAACTCATTGAAATATACTTTTCTCGTATTCAATCCCCTTTCTTTGCATTAATCCCATTCAATCAGGAGAAGAGCGATATCATCCCTGTTTAATCGGAATACGCTTACCAAAATAGAAGCTGAGTGAAGATATTTGAAGAAAAATGGTGGGACACAATGAAAAATTTTGAAAACTAAATGGAACATTTTGAAAACTGAATGATATAATTTTATTAGTGAAATTGGTTTCATGAATGATTTTTTTTAAAACTGAATAACATGATTTCATTAGTGAAATTGGTTTCATGGTTCCTAATCAAAATGAAATTTGATTTATTAATGAAACTAGATATGATTCAGTCAATGGAACATTTTTTGAAAATTGAATAACATGTTTTCATTAGTGAAATTGGTTTCTTGAATGAAACATTTTGAAAACTGGATGACATGATTTCATTAGTGAAATCGGTTTTATGTTTCCTAACCAAGATGAAATTGGTTTCATGGTTTCTAACCTAAATGAAATTGAGTTTATTAATGAAACTAAATATGATTCAATCAATGGAACATTTTGAAAACTGACTAATATGATTTCATTAATAAATTAGTTTCATGGTTCCTAACTAAAATGAAATTTGTTTCATGAATGAAACAATTTTGAAAACTGGATAATATGATTTCATTAATGAAATTTGTAAGGAAATCAATTTATTCATGAATTTACAAATGAAACAAAACAATATACTCAAAATCTGGAAAATGTCTGTAACACCCCCAATCTCACATTGCATATGTAACACATATTTCATACATAGAATACATCTTAAGCCCATAAAGGTCCATAATACAAGAGTCTACAATGCAAAATACACAACTCAAAAATTCCAAAGTACATGCTCTTGTATTCATAACGTCTATTCTTCAAAACATATCGAAAATGATCTTCATAAAGCTAGGCACATAGCGAAATAATTCACATTTTCCCTTTTCCTTTATTATCATTATAACTAGTCTTACCTGCACACATATTTAAAAAAGAAAATGAGGGTTAGACATGAATGTCTAGTGAGGATTCTTTTTTTATGTAATGTAGGGTGAAGATCACCAAAACATTTATTCATATTGTAAAAGATAAAATCACATTCTGTTTGAGTTCATCGGACCTCTAGTTCCAAAGACAGACTTAGAAAGATATTCCCATAAACAAGAGGACCAGAGCCCCTCTGGTTCCTCTGCCAGAGCTTCTGGTTAAGCTAACCAGAGCCTCTTACTTGGTGAGAGTTCCCAATACTTAAATAGCTCGTTCATGATTAAAAATATTTTTGAAAAGATCTTGTATGACCAGAGCTTCTGGTCCAACCCGCATAGGGCAACCAATGCCTCTAGTTCCAAATGCAAGACCAACCAGAGCTTCTGGTCTAACCCGCGTAGGCCAACCAGAGCCTCTATTTTGTATTTCTTTGTAAAAAAACTTTCTAAGTATAAACCATTTTCTTAAAAACTTCTTAAAATACGATTTTGACACAGAAGCTCTTATTAATAGATACAGAGCCTCTGGTCCAACTAGTACATTTAGTAAGAACTTGCATATTTCTCCAATCAATAACCAAAACCCTCTGGTTCTATAGTGAGGACCAACCAGAGCCCCTCTTGTTCCTCTGTATCCAAACATTTGTTCAAAAACAGTTTCATAACCAAAACCAATGGCCATAGGCCAAGTTTTTCCCTTCTCAATAACATCAATACTATTATTTTTAATAAGAACAACATCTCTAAGTCCCCAAATCACAAAGAAGTAAGTACTCAAATCTGTTGTGATCTTAAAGGACATAATAGCAAGATCTATAATAACCACACTCAATGGCCACCCTTATATCCAAAGGTACACCTCTCCTTGATATGTCACCCGTATAGCCGAAAGTACACCTCTCCTTGATATGCCACCCTTATCCCAATGTACATCTCTCCTTGATATGCCACTCTTATTTCCTCATAAAAAATTATGGACTAGTTCATACAAAGACAGACCAAAGTCACAACTGTCTTAATGAATCCTCATCCATAGGTTTATCCTCAAAATCTATGGATTAATCTCAAACGAAGACAAACCAAAGTCACAACCGTCTTGATGAGATGTCCTCTATAGTTTTTAACCAATAATGGTTTCCAAAACAGTTTTTATCATAAATACCTTCAAACTCAAGAACAATATGTTCTTTCATAATTTTCCATATACCAATCTTCCTTTAAATCCTTTAAAACAGAATCTCATTTTCCCAAAGCTGTTTTAAAACACAGTAAGTGATTCATCTTTCCAAAACAGCTTTAGAATCCATAATCATAAACACTTTGTTCAAACTGTTTATAAAACAATATTTTCCTAGATTCATTAAAACCCAAATTCACCTAAACCAAACAGTTTATATATCTATAATTATAAAGGTTTTAGTTGATCAAACTCACAGTTTATAATCAACAGCAGTTTTAAAGAAAAACTCACCTTAACAACACAGATTCTGCAAGTATAATACCCAGCAAATCACAGAACCTTCAAGCACTTTTAAAACAGAAATCTTCTTCAAGAATGCCTTTCACCGCCTCAAAACCCTTCTCTCTCTCAAACAGGTTTTTCCTTTCTAAAACGTGATAAGATAGCATCTTATCTTTTCTCCTTTCTTTATATATATATTCAACAAGGGCGGTGGAGTCTTTTATCATTACAAAACTCACAGGCAGTGGGGTTTTTATTAATCTAAAACTAACTTTCTTCATTATGAAGATACCATTTATTTTAATAATATATTTCACATAGGCATGTTACCGCACATGCACCCTCACCTTATTCATGTATGCTTATTATCATATACACATACATATTATCTTTTCATATGCATGCACGGCATCATATTCACATGCATATATGGTTCATACATTTCTAAATTAAACATGCATATTTCACATATAAGCATACTATTCATGTATTAATGAATTACCATGCATGCCATCACGTAATAATCATGTATAGGTTCCTCAACCCAAGTTGTCTAAAACCCGGTTATAACAATGTCACAACTATATTATTAATAAATATGGAAAGATTTGTAAATTGAAAAAAAATACCGATTTCTTTTGTTATTATGAAAATGAAATAAATAAATTTTTAAGAAAAAGATGATTATAAATAAACTTTAAAATTGAAGGATTATTTTTATTTAATAAAATAATACAAAATTTTTATGTTGTTATATATCTATTAAAAACAAATTGATTGATCATTTCCTAAAAAACCTCTAATATATATAATCTTTCAGATTTAGACACAATTAAAATATTACCAAAATTATCTATTATAAAGTCAAAGGACAATCATACTCTTATGCATTAAAAATAAATGAAAAAAATGGAATTATGCTATTTGTTTATGCGAGTTTGTATGGTTTGGATGAAATAGATAGGTTACAAAATAAACCAGCTACATAAATATATATATATATATATATATATATATATATATACAGAGAGAGAGAGAGAGGTACGTTCAAATAAAAATCGTGCAATTCTTAGAAACCGTGTAAACTAATTTCGACCAATAGGAAAATTCCATTTTTTTTTAATTAAGTTTAATCATTAAGGGTATATTGGTCGTTTGCATTCTTTTCTATTAAATATGGAAGTTATTAATAAATCTTAATTAAGGTAACATAATAAATGAAATTTTATAAATGGTAACGTTTAAATATTTAATTAAATTATAGTATTAAAAATTGGATTTTGTTATATTGTGTGTCGGTTTATTATTGCCAAGATTCATGAAAATCGTAAGTTATTAGATTAATAAATCCATGAAATCAATAATAGAATAAAAATATATTCATGAAACCGGTTTCATACATGGTGAAATTGGTGCATGGAGTAAGTGAAAATGATTATGGAATGGGTGCATGAAGAAACCGGTTTCATACATGGTGAANATGGAGTAAGTGAAAATGATTATGGAATGGGTGCATGAAGAAACCGGTTTCATACATGGTGAAATTGGTGCATGGAGTAAGTGAAAATGATTATGAAATGGGTGCATGATGAAACCGGTTTCATACATGGTGAAATTGGTGCATGGAGTAAGTGAAAATGATTATGAAATGGGTGCATGATGAATAGTGTGCATAATGATATGGGTGCATGAAGAAAGTGAAACCATTTCAGAAAAGATAAGAAAAAGCAGTTTCATGTTACAAGTGAACAAGTTTAATCAGGATTACAATTGAGCCAGTTTCATGTTAACAAGTAACAATTGAATATCTTTGTAAAGTAACAATCTCATTGGACAAGTGAAACAGTTTCATAGTATCATTTCGATAGCTCTGTAAGTAACCATATACTCCCTTGTGAAACAGTTTCATAGTAACAGTTCAATAGCTTTGTAAGTAACCATTTTAAATTGATTATAGTGTGTTTTATTTTTATTGTTCATCTATTTTAATGATGGATGTAATTTTGTTTATAATATTTGAACATTTAATTAATATATTATTTTACAAATGATTTTGTTTCATTAATATTACGATATACATGATATGGTTGCCATTAATATTACAACTACCAAAGTTACTATTTTACCTTATAGGGATTATAAATAAATTTTTTTTTATTTCCTAATATGACCTAAACTAACCTTGACCATTGATCAAGAAAATGAATGGATGAGATTGGTTTACATGGTTTACACAAATGAGGGCGGTTTTCATTTGATCGCTCCTCTCTCTCTCTCTCTCTATATATATATATATGTATATATATATATATGTATATATATATATATATATATATGTATATATATAGGAGATGGTTCAAATGCTAACCAAGTTTATTGTATTAATTTTGTTAACCAATCTTGGCCATTGATTCTTACAATAAACGGTTCTGATTTATCATATTAAAAATTTAATTTTTAAATTTACAATTTCACAAACATATGTGAACTAAATGGAAAAGGGTATTTATGTGATTTTCTTTTTTATGTAACTCCTATATCATTAATTGGGAGTTACAAAATCAAAAAATCTCATGATTTTTTTTAATGTAAGAACCATATGAACACATCTATATATATATATATATATATATGAATCATTGTGTCAAATACGAACAAAAATTGATATATATATATATGAACTTGGATTTCATAACATTTATGAACACAATACGAACATAATAAGAATAGTTGTTACATGAAAGGAAATAAATAAATAAAAACAGGTATGAACACAAATATGAACAGCTTGTGAACAATAGTTCCTTCATTATGAATATATTCATAAGCGAGCTAATGTTGAGATATGAAGCTAGTGTACATATGAACACAATATGAACACTTGTAAACAATAGTTCCTTTATTATGAACACATTCAGGAGCGAGCCAATGTTGAGATATGCAGATAGTGTATATCTTGGACTCAGCTTACCTTTCTTTCCAAACCTCATAACACTCTTCCATGGAGATACCTTTAACATCACAAAGTCACCTATGTTGAATTCAATTGGCTTTCTTCGTTTGTCAGCATAACTTTTATGTCGATCTTGTGTTGTTTTGATTATGGCTTGAATCTGTTCAATCTTTTCAGACTTGATTACACAATCTCAGGACCTGTTAATTGCTTTTCACCTACCTCATTCCAACACAATGGCGTTCAACATTTTCTTCCATATAGAACTTCATAAGGTGTGGCTTGTATGCTGGAGTGATAACTGTTATTGTAGGCAAATTCTATCAATGGTAAATGGTCCTCCCATGATCCCCCGATGTCTATAACACAAGTTCTCAACATGTCTTCAAGAGTTTGGATTGTTCTTTCACTTTGCTCGTCTGTCTGAGGATGATAAGCCGTACTTAATCATATTTTGTGACCCCAAAGCTCTTTGCATTCTTTCCCAGAATTTTGAATTAAACGACTGTCCCATTCAGAAATAATGGACAATGGAACACCATGTCTGGTTACAATTTTCTTAATGTAGATTTGAGCCAATCTTTCCAAAGAATAAGTATCTTTTATTGGTAAAAAAATGTGCAGCCTTTGATAACCGGTCCACTATTACCCAGATCGCATCATAACCTTTCGGAGTTCGGGGTAACTTCATGACAAAGTCTATTGTAATGTGATCCCATTTTTAGACTGGTATTTCCAATGATTGCAGGTTTCCGTAGGGTCTTTGATGCTCAATCTTAACTTGTAGACAAGTTAAGCATCGTTCCACATATTTTGCTATATCTTTCTTGAGACCTGGCCACCAATAAAATAATTTCAAGTATTTGTACATCTTGTTGGTACAGGGATGAATTGAATAACGGGACTTGTGACTCTCATTCAATATGATTTCTCGTGTATTCCCATAGCTCGGTACCCATATCCGGCCTTGGAAACATAATATTCCTTCATCATTCGGCTTCATGATGGAAATCAACTTACCCATTTTTTATGTCTTCTTATTTGCTTCTTTCACAGCCTCTTTTTGACATTTCAAGATTTCTTAATGAAGATTGGGAGTTAAGCAAAATTTCATTGCTTTGATTGTTCCACTTATTTCCTTTCGGCTCAAGGTGTCGGCTACCACATTTGCTTTTCCCGGATGATAGAGTATTTCACAATCATAGTCGTTAACGAGTTTCATCCATTGGCGCTGACTCATATTCAATTCTTTCTGGTTGAATAAGTGTAGCAAACTCTTATGATCAGTATAGATTTGGCACTTCGTTCCCAAGAGATAATGTCTCCATATTTTTATAGCAAAAACCACAGCCGCCAATTCCATGTCGTGAGTCCGATATTATTTTTCATGATCTTTCAATTGCCGAGATGCATATGATATAACTTTCCCTCTTTGCATCATGACACAGCCTAAACCCAAATTTGATGCATCACTGTATACCACAAAATCTTCGGTTCCATCGAGTAGAGATAGTATTGGAGCACTGCAGAGGTGATCTTTTAATAACTGGAAAGCTTTCTGTTGTTCTTCTCCCCACTGAAACTTAACATTTTTCCGATTCAATTTGGTCAATGGTACGACTATTTTTGAAAAGCCTTGAATAAACTTGCGGTAGTAGCATGCTAATCCCAAAAAGCTTCGGATTTCATATGCTGTCTTTGGTGCTTCCCATTTTGCAACTGCTTCAATCTTTACCGGATCCACTTTTACTCCAGCCTCGGATATGACATGCCCGAGAAATTGGACTTTCCTTAGCCAAAATCCACACTTTGATAGCAATATCATCTTCTTTAACTTTCAACTGATGGTAAGCTGATCGTAAGTCAAGTTTGGAGAAATAACTGGCTCCCACCAGTTGGTCAAACAAATCATCGATCCTGTGCAATGGATATTTATTCTTTATGGTTAGTTTGTTCAGCTCCCGATAATCAATACACATACGCATAGTGCCATCTTTCTTTTTTCACAAACAAAACTGGAGCTCCCCACGGTGAAGTACTCGGCCTGATGAATCCTTTGTCAAGTAAATCCTTCAACTGTGTGACCAATTCTTTGAGTTCAAAAGGAGCTAATCGATATGGTGCTTTAGCTACAGGTGCTGCTCCGGGTATTAGATCAGTTCCAAATTCAATAATTATGTCTGATGGTAATCCAGACAAGTCTTCTGGGAATACTTCTGGATAGTCACTAACAATTGGAATTCATGCCTGTTTCTCTTTTTCTTTCTTAGCATCGATCACTGGAGCTAGAAATCTCTGGTATTTCTTTTGGATACTTTTTCTAGCTTTCACTATTGATAGCAAACTAGTATGATGATCTTGATGATCACCATATATAACAACTGTTCCTTTCCCGGGTAATACAATTCTGATTATCTTTTTATCACAAACAATATTGGCCGGATTTTCTGACAACCAATCCATCCCTACTACTACATCAAACTCTTTCATAGGCATGGGGAATAATCTGATGGGTAGCTTACATCCCTCAATTATGATAGAGCAGTTATTGAACATATAATTCACAGATACTTGACCATTAGCAGTATCAACTACTAACTTTTCATCAAGAGGCACATAATTCATTTGAGCACATAGAGCAAACGATGGGGATTGATAGTCCCTTAGTTGATCAATCTTCATAAACCTTGAAAGAATCTGTGGCAATTAGGATGAACATTAAGCACAATATGGAAGGAGATGAGAGAGAAAGTCAAACTTGGTCAAACTCTATTATACGTATATGATTTTACAATTTAGCTCATATCAAATACACAAAAGACAAAAGCCTTATATAGGGTCAAAAGTATTAACCCTCTAGTCAAAGTCAAACTAACAAGGAAATTCAAACACGATGACTTATACAAATATAGACAAATTTATCTTTTCAAGATGAATATAATTAATACTGAAATTCAGTCCTAACATTCTCCCCCATTGTATTTAGGCTTGAAAGATTTACGCGCTTTGAATCTCATTTGAACTTTGTCTCTTTAAGCACTTTATGACTTCTTCAAAAACTTCAGAACAATCTTTATTTTGTGTCACACCCCGCTAAAGCGGAAACACGGGATTGTAACAGGCAAGTGGATCTTGTTACAGTTTAAGAGAAACAATTTACAAAAGGTCATAAATAAAAGTTTATCGACTTTAACACGATATAGTCATACAAAGATAATTACAATTTTAATCCAAAATCAGACTTAATCTATCTTCAATCCGAGGAATACTTCCAGGAGTACACAACTTACTTAGCACCTGAAAAGCAYGRMATAAACAACGTCAACTACGAAAGTTGGTGAGTKACACGGGTTTTAAATGCATAAACAGAGAAAAAAAATATGAGCATTTCACAAGCAAAGCAGAAGTGAGCGGATTCAAAGCACTTTATAAATGTAAATCTATACGTTAAACACTTGAGATG
>NW_020200976.1:74902-79361 GCF_001531365.2 Cynara cardunculus var. scolymus
TCACAGAGCTTCTGCACAAGGTCACAGAGCTTCTGTACAAGGTCACAAGGTCACAGAGCTTCTGCACCTAAATCCAGAGCCTCTGTTCAAGCCGACGACTACAGAAGGATCGAACTCTAAGTAAGGGTAATTCTACATGCTTAGCTCCCAAGAACACTCCCGAAGAATGGTCCTAACCTGGAATCTCAAGAATGCAGAGTTGTTACATTTTGAGATCTTCAAATGATCTTTTGTTGAGAAAATATTCTAACATTCTCCCTAGCGAATGTAGAACAGCGATGATCTTCTCTTTTGACAATGTATAAACAATATGAGCAACGATCTTCAAAATACAATCTTCAAAGAATCTTTTTCAGAAAATAAACTCTAACATTCTCTCCAAAAACGAACTTCTTCAGACAAAAATTCACAAACTTTCACTTCAATGAAAAATCTCTGTCAGTAAACTTTTGAAACGATGATCTTCACATTCAAAAAAACTCTCAGACATTTTAGCACAGGAATAATCTTCAGTAATAATCTCTAGTCATGCTTCTTTGAGTCTTTTGCCGATCTTTAATGTTACTCCCCCTTGATCTTATATAACATGCTCCCCTTATATCGTTTGGAATTGGTCATTTCATTCATTATTACATACTCCCCCTTATGATGAAATGAGAATCATTAGCATCATACACAAGAATGAATGAAATCTTCAGTGAAAGCCGTCAATTCATAAAATTGAAAGCAGATCTTTTCAAATCCACTTTTATAATCTTTTCAGATTAAAGGAGTGGGAAGGTAACAACCAATTTCAACGTATGAAATTGTTTTCAATCTTATAAAAAGATTGTCCTGTGAGTATAACATATATACTCAGTACAACGGATGTACTTCATATATGAGACTTTTAGAGGTTCATCTCACCAAGTCTTCCATTGAGAACTAATAGATTATGTGGTATACTCGGAATTTAGAAGTTTGGAATAGGATTCTTATGTTCTTTTAATCCTGATACCACTCTCATCAATTCTTTTAGCTCACAACAACTACCCCTCTTTTTTTCATTTTAAACTCTGCACACAAACCCTTTTTGAGTTTAAGCTCACTCAGATATGGTTGTCCTCTTGGGTAGGTTTGTCGGTTCTGACGTTCCATAGAGGTATTTCTGTTAAGCACTCAGTCCCTCCTAAATTTACTGTAAGCTCAGTTGATCACAATGGTTGATCAAGAATTTTATTACAAATAAAGCACATTGATCTAATAGAAATTGATCAAGATATTTGGCTTTTAAGCACAATCAATGAAGGAGTGATACGCAAAATTAGGTTATTCAGTATGTGAGAGAAATGAATGAAGATCTGTAAGTACGAGTTTACAGATTCTGAAATTCAAAAATTAACGAATGTATATCAATCAAAGTAAAAAAACAAACTTTCATTACTAACGACCATATTATCACCGAAAATGATTTTATATAAGAGACGTGATAATAACTATTTGAAGTATAGCTGAAACAGGTATTGGAATTATGCTCGATGAGAAATTACGCAAGTAAAATTTCAGGAAATACCTGTTTAGAAAATGTACTCGTTTCCACACAAAAATTGTTCACTTTCTTAAAACATTTATTGAATTTTCTAGAGACTCCTCCTAGAAAGTAGATTTAAGTAATGTTTCAGTTTAGCTCAAAAAATAAAAAAAATGGAAACATTTTTAACACGGGTCCTAAACTGGGTGTTTAGAAACCACTATCTTTAAAGCAGGGGTCCTGAACTGTGTTGTTTATAAGCCTTTGTTTGGAAAAATTATTACCTCCCCCTGATATTGTGCATCATCTGTATGAATTTCTGATCAGCACAATAATGACGCACCTGCAAAATGAAATCAAACAGATTTTGGTACCCAAACGAACTTGGGTCCTTCTTTATTAGTATCAGGTTGTGGGATGTTATAACTTCCAAACCATCTATTTTTGTTAGATATTTTATTTTTTGCGCTTTTAACAGGATGATCATAAATGCAATAAGATCCATACCAGTTATTTTGATCATACCTGTTATTACCTTTCTAATTCTTCTAAAATCTGCTGTCTCCAGTCCAGCTGTTGTACCTTTTCCTGTTCACAAAATCAGTATTCTTGCATGTGGAGTACATGATTCTTCTCTTGCTAAGATTTATCAAATCAGTAGTAGATCTCACACAACAAGGAAGATTATTGTTAGTAACAACTGAATTTTGAGACGAAATAGATTGAGACTTATTAACCCAAATGCTTTTAACTTTAGAAGAATAATTGAGTGGCCAGATGTTGTACTCTTAATAGTACTGATTAGAAGAACGAGAATAGTTCTTAGAGACAGTAGATTTAGGGGTGCTAGAATAACTGTTAGATTTAGAACAGTCATAAAAGCTGGTTTTACACTGTGAAGGAGAACCAGCAAAACTTTGAGCACAAGAAAAGTCTGACTTTCTTTAAAAGTTGGTCTCGTTCATCAGCAACTAAATCATACTTGTCATTAAGTTTAGTTCTCATCTTCAATTTAGTGTCAATTTGTGTCTTCGGATCAGATAATTTCCTTGAAGTACCCAAGAGTTTACCTTCTAACTCCTTTTTCAGCTTCCCAAATTTCTTCTTCTGATTGTCAAACTCTCTTCTCTCTTCATCTGAGCTTCTTTTCTCATTTTCAGAAGCAATGTCGAGCCACTTTTTCTTTTCTACAAGATCTTTAGCTATTACTACTTATTTCTTTGCAGTATTTCGGTTTTCAATAGCAAATAGGTTCTTCTCTTCATCCAAAGCCTTTTGCTTTTTAGCAATGCAGTCAGATAGTTCTTGATTCTGGCTCAGACACTCTTCTCTGATCTCTTCCTTCTCTTTATCAGTCTTGGCTCGTTCCAAGATGATCAGCTACTCAAAATCAAATATATGCTTTAACAGCATTTTAGCGTTCAGTTCTAGAGAGTTGATCTTATTTTCATAAGATATTCGTTCCACACCAAATCTTATTTCAACTTCAGTAAATCTCTTCTTCTCTTTCTCAAATTCATTCCTTTCAACATTCAAACTCTTCTCGGCTTCCAAAACTTTCTCCTTTTCTAAGTCCAGTAACTTCTTTAACTCAAACAGATCTCATTCAGACTTATGAAATTTTTCAGTTAGTTCCTCAATTTCTTTATGATTGTTTCCTTGAGAGTTCCTCTCAGAATTCAGTTTCGGCTCAGCTTTACGAAGTTTATCAACTATATCTTGTTTGAACTTCTAATTTCATCATCTATGTTTGTCCCTAAATTCACTAAACAATCTTCATGAAGCTCCATAATCATGGCAGTTCTGGATTTATCTTGTAAGAACAATAAGAACACTCATATGAATATTGAGAGGAAAAGTCAATGCATTCCAATTCAGTCAAACCTCTATTTTACGTAATATGATTTACGAATGAGCTCTCCTTTTACAAAATACAAAGACCATTCCTATTTATAAGGTCAAACCTACTAACACAAGTCAAAGTCAAACCTGTCTAATAAAAGTCAAACACGATTACTTTTACAATTATAGACAATATTTAACTTTCAAGACGAATACAATTAATATTGATTTTCAGTCCTAACATTCTCCCCCTTTGTATTCAGACTTGAAAGAAATTATGCGCTTTAAGTTCTTGTTTGAACTTTGAAACTTTAAGCACATTATGTCATCTTCAAAAGAAATCTTCAACTTGAAATCTTCAAGTAATCAATTGTTGAGAAAGATCTTCTAGCATTCTCCCCCTCGAATGTAGAACCACAGTGATCTTCTCTTTTGACAATGTAGAACAGTAATCAACAAAAACAATTTACAAGATGTGATCTTCAAAGGATCTTCAAAATTAATCTTCAGACTTTTTCTTTGTAAACTTTTGAAATATTGATCTTCTCATTCAAAAACTCTCAGTCGATGTAGCACATGAATAATCTTTCTGTGATTATCTTCAGTCGCGCTTCTTTTGAGTCTTTTGCCATTATCGAAGTTACTCCCCCTTGATCTTTGCATCAGATTCTCTTTAACATTGTGCGGAAATGAATATTTCATTCATTATTACATATACTCCCCCTTATGCTTAAATGAGAATCATTCCATCATCCATAAAATGAATGAAATTTTCCGTGTAAGCCGTCAAATCAAGAAACTGTAAGTAGATCTTTGCAAATCCACTTATTTAATCTTTTCAGATTAAGGGAATAGGAAGGTAACAACCAATTTCAACATATGAAATTGTTTTCACTCTTATAAAAAGATTGGCCTGTGAGTATAACATATATACTCAGTACAACGGATGTACTGTATATATGAGACTTTTTGATGCTCATCTCACCAGATCTTCCATTCAATCATCGATAGCTAAAAAATAGCATATCTATGAATGTTTTGGCAAATTAACATATAAAATGCTAAATCTGTGTAGTGTAGAAAGATAAAGCAACGTATGCTTCTGTT
>NW_020200976.1:79660-80862 GCF_001531365.2 Cynara cardunculus var. scolymus
GAGAACTAATAGATTATGTGGTATGCCCGGATTATGTAAGTTTGGAACAGGATTTTCGTATTCTTTTAATCCTGACACAACTCTCGTCAATTCTTTTAGCTCACAACAACTACCCCTCTGTTTTTCATTTTAGTCTCAGCACACAAACCCTTTTTGATTTAAACTCACTCAGATATGGTTGTCCTCTTGGGTAGGTCTGTCGGTTTTGACATTCCATAGAGGTATTTCTGATAAGCATTCAGTCCCTCCTAAAATTTTGCGTTATGCACATTTGATCACAATGGTTGATCAAAAATATTATTTCTTTAAAGCACAATGATCAGATAAAAAATTGATCAATTAATTTGTCTTTAAGCACAATTAACAAAAGAATGAAGCGACAACGATTCGATTATTCGGTATGTACGAGAGAAATGAATGAAGATCTGTAAGAACAAGTTTACAGATTATGATATTCAAAAAAAAAATGAATGTATATGTATCAATGTAAAAAGAATATCAGAAAACAAAATTTGAATACAAACAAGTGTATTATCACTGAAAAAGATTTTCGTATAAGAGACGTGATAATAACAGTTTGAAGAATAGCTGCAACAGGTATTGGAGTTATGTACGACGAGAAATTACGCAAGTAAAATCTCAGGAAATACCTTTTCAGAGAATGTACTCGTTTCCAAAAAAATCATTTTCCAAAACCATTTATTGAACTTTCTAGGAAACTCCTCCTAAAAAGTAGATTTAAGTAATGAAACAATTAAGCTCAAAAATTGAAATTTTTTGAATAAAAACATTAAACTGGGTGTTTAGAAGCCTTGGTTGGAATAAATCACAACTCCCCCTGCATTGGTGTATCACTGAAATGATATTCTGATCAGCACAAAATGGACACACCTGCAAAATCAGATCAAATAGATTTTGGTACGCAAACGAACTTGGGTCCTATATTGTTAGTATTGGGTTGGGGTATGTTGTAACTTCCAAACCATTTATTTYTATAAGATATTTTCTTTTCAGCACTTTTAGATACGTAAGATATCACAGAATGCATGAATTGGAAAGGTCTAGAAGAAGTAAAAGATTGAAGAAATTCATTTACTCTACTTGGAGAACAACAATTTTTACTATTTCCAATATCAAGTAATTCATCAATTAAATATCTTGTTACAGAACTATTCAATTTCGAATCATTTAATACGGATTTA
>NW_020200976.1:81657-92771 GCF_001531365.2 Cynara cardunculus var. scolymus
GAGTCTTGATCTTTGTAACTTTCATTTAATTTTGAATAATTAAACGGAACTTGCATTTTGTCTTTTCTTTGACGATTAAGGTCTTCTTTTTGTTCAACCTCGTCATAAGATTTTGTAAACTTTACAGAATAATCGGGACTGCAAAAAATATATTGAGAATCATATAAGGTCGGGGCTGATCTTAAAGCTTTTTCTAAAAATTTAGGATCTTCAAACCCCAACCCTTCCCAAGGGTTAAAAAATCTTGCTTCAGATGGTTTSTTTAGAAAGATGGTTTGATCAGTTTGTCCACGTTTGTATAAAATTTCTTCTTTTTCCTTCAGAGTTTTATTTAACTGAATTATTTTTAAATCAAGCTTACTTATTTTGACAATTTGTTCGTCATTAACTAAAGCTAATAATTTATGTTTTTCCTTTAGTTCAGATAACTCGGAATTTAAATCATTGGATTTTTCTTCAGATATTTTGGAATCAGATTGCAAAGACTTAGCCCAATTCAAGTTTCCAACATTTTCAATATATACTTTGGTATATCTTTCTTTTAGCGTTTTTAATTGATCTTCAAAATTATTTGAACGCAATTTTTCTGATTTTAACTCTTGCTGGAAAGTTTGAATTTGGAGTGTCATATTTTTCATCTGATTAATGCAAGATTGATGTATTACTTCATTCTCCTTATAACTCTCGATGTTCTTTTCCAGCTCAGCAATCTTAGCTCTCAACTCCTTTATGATATATGCCATTAGAGAAAAAAAAAATAGATCAGTTAAAGGATCTATGTAGTGAAATCAGATAAAAGAAACAAGAACAGTTTAAGCTCAAAAAGAATAGAAAAAACACAAAAACTGAAAACACACACAAAACAGATATAAGATGATCCAAAAATAAAATCTAAACACAATTGAAAAAACACGAACAATTAGAAACCTAAAAATTAAAACTGTCCAAGTCCAAATTACACAAAACAGTTCAAGTACATATGACCCAAAGCAGAATCCCTTGATATGATTACAAGCTGTTACAATCCTTGATTCACAACCAAAGGGTATCTGTGCAGCTTCCTCTAGCAGTCTCTGATTGTGCTTCGTCTTGAATGACAGGAACACTTGGAAATGGAGAAGCTGGTAACAGATTCTGTGTGATTAAGTCTTGAACCAAAACAATCTGCAGTGAATTGCTTAAACAGTCAAGTCAAATTCTTAAATCGTTCAAACCTGATGAGCAATTAAGAAACCAGATGATGAAATGAATTGAACAAATTGATATCCGGTCAAGGAGATTGAGCAAAAAGTTGAGCGGTTTAATAAACCGGACACTTATCCGGACACTAGTCCGCTCAAGGAAAACTCAAAATCCGCTCAAGATGTGTGCGGATAACTTCTCCGCTCAAGCAAAGAATCAATCCATTACTGTTGGACCGACACTAGGGAACCGCCCACATGATATTGTCCGCTTTGGGCTGCCCCTCCCGGCAACAACCCCTCACGGCTTTAAAACGCGTCACTACTAGGAGTAAGATCTCCCCTTCCTTATAAGGAAGACGAATCCCCTTAGCCTCACCGATGTGGGATGCTCCTGCATTGCTACAGGAGCATTGGGTTTAAGAATCACGGATTTGACCGGCTCGAGGGAACGATGAGGCGGAAGTCCCAACATTCGCCCCCCTACATTGGTGCGGCCCTAGCTCTGATACCAATTGTTGGACCTATACTAGGGAACCGCCCACATTATATTTTCCGCTTTGGGCTGCCCCTTCCGGCAACAACCCCTCACGGCTTTAAAACGCGTCACTGGTAGGAGTAAGATCCCCCCTTCCTTATAAGGAAGACGAATCCCCCTAGCCTCACCGATGYGGGATGCTCCTGCATTGCTACAGGAGCGTTGGGTTTAAGAATCGCGGATTTGACTTGCTCGAGGGAACGATGAGGCGGAAGTCCCAACAATTACTTATCCGGACACTTATCCGGTCAAGAGATGATCGTTTATATGAACACCGGTCAAGAGGTGATCGGTTTAGAAATAAACCGCTCAAAGACTTACCAGTGATTTGTGCGAATCTGGACAATTATCCGGTCAAGACTTCTACGGTTTAGCTCCTTAATCCGCTGAAATGGTGTGCGGTTTAGCTTAAACCGCTCAAGAATTCTATTAATCCTCTCAATTATCCGCTCAGGTTGTGATCGGTTTAAACTTGTCCGCTCAAGAATCCGCTGTAATGATGTGCGGTTTAGCTTAAACTACTCAAGTCTTCTATGAATCCACTCAAGTAATCCGATGAAGCTGTGTACGGTTTAGACTTGGACTAGAAATTGATTGATGTGATGAACCACCCGGTGAGCAATCCGGTTAAGGAGTGTGTGGTGTAACCTGTATCCGTTCAAACTTGAGAAGTATCAATCAATGTATCAATCTGGTTCCAAAACTTTGTGGCCCAAGACTTATCCGTATACTTATCCGGTCAAAAAAAATGATGGGCTTAAAATGAATTTGGGCTTTTGAAATTGGACGGTTTAACAACAAATCAAACAAACTAAAATTCAAAAACAGATTAAAACCTAACAAAAACACAAAAACAAAAAAAAACTTTTAAAAAAATGGATCAAAAACATTGGTTTAAAGAAAAAATTCAAGAACACAAAAAATTCTAAAAACACAAAATCCGATTAAATCTTGATTTAAATTGATCAAATCACAAAAGTTTGTGAATAACAAAGATTCACAATTCAATTTCGAGCATTTTGATCCTGTTTTTAACACAAAAACACAAGATTTTATGAAAAATTCGGATTAAAATATAAAAAAAATAAAGAACACGAAGAACAAAAAAAATTCCAGAAAATTTTTTTAAAAAAATTCTTCAAAACTCTGATTTCTTTCTCTGATTTCTTGCAAACGTGTTCTGATACCAATTGTTTGTCCCTAAATCAGTGATCAATCTTCATTTTATCTTCACAATCATGGCAGATCTGGATTTATCTTCAAGAACATCAAGAACAATATTGAGAGGAAAAGTCAATCTCTACAAATCAGTCAAACCTCTCTTTTACGTAATATGATTTACAAATGAGCTCTCCTTTTACAAAATACAAAGACCATTCCTATTTATATGGTCAAACCTACTAACACAAGTCAAAGTCAAACCTGTCTAATAAAAGTCAAACATGATGACTTTTACAATTATAGACAATATTTAACTTTCAAGACGAATACAATTAATACTGATTTTCAGTCCTAACAATCTAACTCTTTCCTTTCAGAATCTATAATTTTTTCAAGTTCATAAATCCTAGACTTCAGCCCGGAATTGTCCTTTAACAAATCAAAGTCTCTCTTTTGACTTCCCTTGAGATAAGTATCTTTTCCAAGTAATACATCAATCTCAGCTTGAAGATATTTCTTTTCTTCTTTGGATTTTTTAAGATCTTGTTTCAACTCTTTAGCCCATTCTAAATTAGTGTGATTTTCAAGAAACACACATATTTTTCTTTATAATCCTTCATGCTCTTTTCCAATTCTAAAATCTTAACTCTCATTTCCGTATTCTCCTTCTCAAATGAAACTACCATTTTAAAAAATTAGATTAATCAAAAGAATCTAATGCGGTGAAATCAATTAAAGAAATCAAAATCAATTAAGCTCAAAAACAATACCAGAAAAACACAAAAAACTGTTTGAGAAATCAGAAAAACAGCGAAAAACAGTAAAAAAAATCAGTAAAAACAGTCAATAACTGTTAAAAGCAGTTAAAACTGTTAAAAACAGTCAGACACAGTTAAAAATTGATTAAAACAGTTTACGCGATCCAAATTAGTTCAAAAAATCTCAAAACAGTTCAAAAACTTCAAAACAGATAAAAAATCAGTTCGAATCAGATAAGACCAGTATAAAAAAATTCAGATAAAAAAGTGAAAAAAAATAGACTTGACAAAGTAGGCTCAAAAAAATATTGGCCCAAGATAAAACAGCCTAAAAACACTTCGAAGAATGGACTTGGTAAACAAAAAGCCCAAGAGAATCAATTGAAAGTCCAAAATAAAACAAGCCCAAATCAATTGTCCAAGTCCAAATTAAATTCCAAAAAAGATTTATGAGCAATACATCGTCAAGTCTCTCTCCTTCTTTAGCCTTAAACTCTTCATACGCAGAAATATAGTTAGTGATTTTTAACTGAGTTCCCACTTTGGAACCCATCATCATTTTCTCTATTTGCACCCACATGCTGTGACCAGAAGATTTGTGACTGTGAATGCTTGTGTAAATGTCACTGGTCAGTGCTTGCATCATATAGGACTTGTATAACACATCAGCATGTGCTCTCTCCTTTTCTTCTACAGTGTATATGGAATTCTCTTTTATTACTCTTTGAGCAGGTCTGCCTTCATCAGGGATGGCAGGTGTTTCTCTCCAGAAAACCGCAGGTCCTTCCATTAGAGATTCCATGATCAGTTCACCTTCTTTCATTCTTTCAATAAAGTTCAGGAATCTATCTCCCCACTGATTATAATCTCCTCTGAATAGGACTGATGGCTTGGTATCAGTACCAATACCCATTGCTTCCCTTGAACTTATTATATCAGATTTATATGATATCGGATCTTCTGCAGTTCAAAATTTGATTTAAAGGATTAATATTCAAAAATATTTCAATAAATAACACACAGGAATTTGCACACTCATTCAAGACTTGAAAAAATTAAGCACAAAACTTATCCTGATTAGAAGTTCGGACAAACTTATCCGGATTAGATATCCGAACAAAAAGATAGTCAAGAATTCTAATCAAAACAAGTTATCCGGATTATATATCCGGACAACAAAGGCAAACAAAATCGCACAATTCACAATAAATCCGTATGAGAAATTCGGTGAATTCAAACACTTAGCCAATATTCGCACAATTAACAAAATTGAATACGGACGTAAAAAGTCAACAAGTCAAGTCAAACAAGTCAACAAGTCAATATACGACCAAATCCGCTCAATTACAAAGTCAAACAATTCAATCCGTTAAAAAAGTCAAAGAATTCAATCCGCTCAAAGTCAAACAATTTTAAATCGCTTAACAATGAAAGTCAAAATCCGTTCAAAATAGTCAAAATCAACAATCCGTTCAACAAGTCAAAGTCAAAGTTCGATCAAAATTTAAATCGGACAAAACACTTTGAGACCAATATTAAATCGCACAATTAACTAAATAAATCGCACAATTAAATCGCTCAGGTTACAATCGGATTATCAACAAATTGCTGAAGTGATACCATTTATCCTAAATCGCACAATCAAGAATTCATAGAATATCCAAGTATTAAATCGTACACACACTAAGCGATTTACACTAAATCGATCAAGAGTTATACAAATTAATATTCAAACACAAACACAATTTTAACACCTTTTTACCAAAAATTTGGATCAAAACATGAAAAATTTTGAGTTTTTGAAGAACATAAACTTTTTTCGTAAATTCAAAATCGATCAAAAATGATTCAAAACTTGATTAAAATCCAAAATGATGTGAATCAAAGATGTTCAGATAGTAATTGCGAATCAAATAGTGCAATTTTTTTTATCAATCAAACACTGTTAATTCAACTAATGTGCTAGATTCTCAAGCAGTTAACGTTGAAAGTCTTGATCCGGTAACAACAAGGGAAAGGACTACAGGCTTAATAATTGTTGAAGATGAGATAGTTTTGGAGAAAAATCTAGTGATCGAGCCAATGGTTGAAAAGACGACAGACTCCACTGTAGGAACAAGGTTGCTTCTGGCTTTGTCTGCCAATGTGGGATTCAATGAAGCGTTTGCTAAAGAACTGGGTGGAGAGTAGGATTTTGGTGAAGACATTGACAACATTGATGAATCAACTGGAATGTATTTTGACTTTGAAGCAGATATTAATGAAGAAGATCATGTCTTCCCATTCCAGGGTGATCATCGGACTTTGCCTGAACCCTCCACTGCAGTTGATCTTGGTGCATCTGAAACTCCGAGAGCGGCGTATGATCCAACTGAAATATTTTCTAAAAATTACGTGTCATTCGCAATTTGTGCAAATGTTCCACGCTACGACAGAGCAAGGATCAGAGAGCCTTACCTTGAAGACATTTATTTCGGCATCTTTCTTGGGCATCGGAAAGCTCTCAGCGGTGACAAGATTCTTGGGATTTATAAAGAAACCCGAGACTATCGTTTAGAGTACAAGCATTTTCTCAGGGCAAAGCGTCTCCCAATCAGTCAAGTTCAGACCAAACATCGATTCGTCTCAATCAAACAAATTGATGTCCAAAGACTCCTTAGAGTTTGGTATCCTATGTTCACAGTTACACGACAAGATGGACAAGTCTGGATATTTAGCGAAGCTGATTTCTCTAACTTGTATTTAGAATACTTGGAGCATATGTACCACAAACTACGAAATATGACAGTCAAAAGGAAGAAGCAATTGTGGCTCTTAGTGCCATCAAAAGATATATGCGCAGTCATGTCAAGGTATCAATGGTTCTTGATATTCAAATGGGTCTTGAAGACAATCAGAAGATCATTAATCTGAAAAGACCAGATCAAGAGATTGAAGATATTGAAGGTCATCCTCTGTATATTGTTCTTGAAGAACCAGAGTTTGGCATGGTGTATAGTGCTGAAGGTCGGATAAAGAAGATTATGAGGTTCAGCTAGCCGAATAAATACTGTGATGGCACTATACGGATGGTGAGACGGGCGCTTGAGACGAGGAAAGCTAACAATGATAAAGCCGCGGAGTCTGAAAGAATGAATCCAGAGAAGAGGTATCTGCTGATCAATGCTTTGGACTTTCTTGATGAAAAATTGCAGTATCGGAGTGCACTAAGGAGGCTAGAGATACTACTCGGACATAGAAAGACAAGATTTACAAGGTGTCGACCTTGAATCCAAAGGGGGAGATTGTTGGGTTGAAGAATGTGCTTTATTGTTGTATTCAAGTTCTCCCATTGTAATTCTTTTGTAATAGTTAGTCATTACTATTTCCTTAGTATAAATAGGATTTAACTTCTTAATTATAATTAGTTCAGTTCATTACAGATTAGTTGTTGATTAATCATTGTAGAATTCTCTCAAGAAATACATTTCAACTTTGGTGATAAATCTCTCTCTATTCATCTTGATTCAAGTTCTTGAAGATTTAATCTAATTTGTATGATTTTGGGAACATCATCTTGTCCAAATCCAAACCCGGTTAGGAAACTATTGAGGTACACCAAATCCGGTTGAAGTAATCTCCGGGAATAAATGGCTTGACTAAATCGGATGACTACTTTAAGCGATGAAACAAAATCGGAATACTAAATGTGCGATTCACACTTCAACAGACTCAAAATCGAACAGCCTGTGCGATTTACACCAACAGAAACTAAAAATCGACAAGCACTGTTTTCAATTTAGGAGAAAATATTGAACATTGTTCCTCGAAATCGACTAAACTTGATGATCAAAAACACCCAAAATTGTCTGATTATACCTTGTGCGATGTAGAACAAAATACAGACAGACTGCGATAAAGATGAGTAAATTGTCAAGTGATTTACACACCTACAAATCGAATCTGTGAAAAAGATGAAATCGGACGAAAGGATGTCCGATTTATATAGAGATTGAGCGAGGTAAACCATTAAGAGGCAAGGGTCTGATTCGGTCAGACATTTTCTTGTTTGGATAGGTTTTTGTTGATCCCAGATCTCTCAATAACACTAATAATCGAGTTAAGAATAACAAAATTATAATGTTTTAATGAACAAAGTGATGAACACTCAAGAATGAATTATGAACATTAAAGAACAATCTTGAGCGTCAAAGGTTTCATTTTATTAATAAGAAAAACGTAAAAGCGACATTTAATACAATAGGCCTAATCACCTATTTATACTAGTAAGCTAATTAGAATATAATTATCTAGTGAGACTGTTTAGTCAATCTTCTATTAACAGATAAGGTTTATCTAAACTATGGATAAGCTATAATATTAAGATAAACTTGAAGTATAGTTGTCGACTTGTCATCTCCAACTGTCTTCCATGGGATGATGAATCAACCTTATCTTCATATCTTCATCGTATGCCTCTAGTTGAATTGCTGAAGAAAACTCTAAGTGTTGTTGACTAGAGGGGCGATGAAGATGCTCTTTCCATCGCATCTCTAGTTGTTCATCGACCCTCTGGTTGTTGTCCAGACTTAGTCAATTATGCCTTGATGTCTTCATCGGTCTTCTGGTTCTTCATCACTTATTGTTTTTCATTACTTTTACCCTTTATGGATTATGGGGTCTAACAGTTTTAAAAAAAGTCTGAATAAAAACTTTACATCTGAATCCTTCCTTCACCCACACGCCCTCCATACGATCCAGACTTGATATTTTTCCATGTTTGCCCTCCCTTTTCTCTAATCGTCTTTCCTGGCTCTCTTGATTTCTCCAAGCGACGCTCTCTTCTTCTCGGTCGGATGTAGGAATCGCCAGCAACCCTCTGTTCTATCAATCGACCGTCGTTCACCATTTTCTTCTTCTTCATCAGTCACCATTCTCGCCTTCTTTAGTCACCAATCGATTCACAGGTAACCTCTCAATTTCATAACTTCGCTCCCTACATTGTTGCTTATCGGTCCCAACCCTTCTTTGAATCATAAACCCTAGAAAACACCAAAGATAAGAAAAATAGAATCTAAGCTATTTGCTATTTTCCCCTTCTGTATCACTGTAATATTTTTCTTATTTGATATCACAATGGTCAGTTTTGCTATGCTAGTAGTTGACTAGTTGGAGGTTGGGCTTCCATAATATATATCTTGAGCAATTTGCTATTACACCTTGTTGCTACCATTTACCTGCCCACAAGAATTTTTTGCTCCTCCCAGGGCCTCTTGTTTGTTTTACGTTTTGCTTTGGTGTCATCTGTGCATCTTTTATTTATTTCGTCGTGTATGTCCATATTGTGGTTTGGCCTACATGTGGTGTTTGCTTTTCTCGTTTTTAGTGGTCATCTACTGATATATTGTGGTGTTATTCAATTGCCCATGCTTAGACAAACATGCTCTCTGCTAACACTTCACAATCTTATGATCTTTGGTGAAACAAGATGGAATATGGTTTCTAACATGACTTCTAAATTACTAGATGGCATGAATAAGTACTTAAAATTCTAAGGCAAAAATAATTGAGATACTATGTCAAAACACTAACTAGTTGGCTAGGAGATTAATGAAATGTTAGGAGTACGTAAAAATTTAGCGAGTGTCTAACAATGCGAGTTACCAAGGTTATACCATTGATTTGTCATAAAGTTCCTTTTTATGGTGAAAGAAGAAACATAGAGATAAGTATTTGGATGCATGAAACTATTGACTGTTGCGTGTTCCCTTCCTATATGCTAGTTGATTTAACACCATGTCTATGAGATACTTAGCCTCATGGACGAACTAAAGGTACCATTAAATCTGCACTAATAACCAGGGGGACACACACAAACTAGTTGTCTGAATCGGAGACCTTCCGAAGTTGACTTTCTCCTGAGGAGGTGTTCTCAGTTTCTGCTGTGGAAATATGACCGGAATTTAGGCATCGGAATCGATTCATCCTTTCCTTCCTAAAGATCTCATACTACCAGATTATGTACCAATCATCCTCTCCCAATCTACCATTATCGTTGTTTATGGCTGCACTTCCTTCCTTGTAAGTCGTAATCTAGACTGTTTCGGGAACGGAGAGAGTACTGCTTGACTTTCATGGCCAAACATAATTACTTCGGATCAATGACTTGCTAATTTGATGTATATGAAAATTGAATCAGAAGTGACTACTGATCCTATTAGTTAGAGACATATCTAAACTAAAACAAAATACCCACTCAAGTTTAAAACACACCTTCTTGTGCAGTAGCTTTTTCCAATCAAAATCAATCTTCTCATTCACTTGCCATCCATATTCCCTTGCATCCTACACGTGTTGAAACAAGTATGAGTAAAAAATATTTGTATTTCTCTTCTAATGGAAGTGCTAATGAAAAGAATAGATAGATAATTTCAATAGAATAGCATTTACATACAAACATTATCCAAAGAAATAATAACCATCTCTGCCCAAAAGGCACGTAGAATGCAATTCAGGGTAAAAAAATTCTAGACAAATAAAACTTCACAGTTTGCCTAAAACACCTTTAAAACATAAACCCAAGAGACAACACAAATAAAAATAAAAAGTAGTTGGGTAGGCTAAAAATAAAAACCAAAAGAAGATATAAAATGTAAACCCAAGAGCCAACACAAAAAGGTGAAACACCTAATGGTTCAGTGGCAGGAATGGCATTATATATATCTTCTTTTGGTGAAACACCTAATGGTCCATGCACTCCTATCTAAGATCCACCCCACTCATGCAAATCACCCTCAATTGCTTATCTTCTTGTCAGTCTTGGCCCACCTCAACCTCTCCTCACAATTGCCTCTTGGTGTAAACCTCATTTTCCAACCAGGCTGCCAATTTAGAACTTTGGCTGCTGAATGGTCATATTGTTCATATGTATTTGATCATGTACATTAACATCGTCTTTAATTTTGTTTTAGATTTTTAAGCAGACTTCTTTTTCTGCAACAATGAGAGTAATGTTATTTTTTTCCTTACATTTATAATTACAAAATCTGTCGGAACTGTTCATTGTTGCAAACTGTAGTAATCTAAATATCAGGATACGGTTTTTAAATCATCAAACCGCAGTTCAAACTACAATGCATTGCATATTATAAGAGATCTTTTATATGTGGTCCTTTGTTAGGATTTCAATCTTGATTTGTTATATGTCATCATTTGTAAGGTATGGACACTGTCAATAAGAGTTCACAACCAAAGATACGTAGAATAAACTGGCAAAAAGAGAGTGTGGTGCGAACATTTCTTGAAGCATGTATACAAGAGGTCGTTGTACATGGACGAGAAGGCACCAATCTTAAGTCGCGTTCATGAAAGAATGTTGCGGACACGCTTAAAACCAAACATAACTTTGTCGTAGAACAAAAACAAATGAAAAACCATTATGATTATTTGAAAGCCAAATACAATGCATGGACGAGGCTGAAAAACAAAACAGGAAAC
>NW_020200977.1:0-4088 GCF_001531365.2 Cynara cardunculus var. scolymus
TTTATAAATATAATAAGTAAGTATTTTGTTAAAACTCAATTATTATCTTAATTATATTTTATATTTTTTATATTTAACATGAGATGTTTATATTGTATTTGATTATACTTATCTACAGTTAGTTACATTAATTCAGATATCGAGCTTTAATAAGTTATACTTACGCACAATATATTTGTAATCTTGAGTTTTAAGTAAAATGCATCAATAAACAGTACTTTATACATAAAAAATGGTTTTTAAGAATTTTTATCAAATGCTTTATTTTATTTTAAAAATATAACATATCACAATATATTATATATTTATAACATCATTATTAATTTTTAGGAGGATCATGCGAGTATCATCCATCTATATATATTTATCGCAAACATTCATGTTGTGTCACAACCACACCATACTTGAAAATTAAGATGGCTCTCAGCATCACACAGCAGCCGACCGAACTGGATTATGATCGTAAAGCTGAGCTCAAGGCATTTGACGAAAGCAAAGTAGGTGTCAAAGGACTGGTTGATGCCGGAATCACGGAGGTTCCTCGAATATTCCGTCTACCTTCACCTGAAATCCTGAAATCCAGCCAACAATCGTGTCCGGAGGAAAGTCTTCCGATCATTGATTTACAAGGAATCCACGTAGATCCGATCCGAAGAAAGGAGGTCGCAGAGAAAGTGAAAGATGCATCGGAGCGATGGGGATTCTTTCAGATCGTGAATCATGGAATTGCAAGTAGCGTTTTGGAGGAGATGATAAAAGGGGTTATAGCGTTTCATGAGCAAGATGCAGAGGTTAAGAAGCAATGGTACAGCATGGCTATCAAAGGGGATYCTCCAGTGGTTTTCAATAGCAATTTTGACTTGTATGTTTCACGTGTAGCCAGCTGGAGGGACTCTCTCATCTGCAGCATGGTTCCTAATCCTCCCAAACACCATGAAATGCCTCCTATTTGCAGGTTTAATCATTAATTACCTTTTTACTCCCATGTTTTTCAATCTGTAACTGAATGATATACATGATCTCGATATTTTGTTTTCACAGAGAGATCTTGCTGAAATACTCGGATGAAGTGCATAAACTTTCRGGTCGGATACTCGAGTTGATATCCGAGTCTCTTGGGCTCAACCCTAGTCACCTCACAGAGATGGGGTATGCGGATGGACTTTCCGTTATCGGTCATTACTATCCTCCGTGCCCGCAACCAGAGCTGGCAATCGGCACGACTGACCATACCGATAAGACCCTCTTCACGATTCTTCTGCAAGACCATATCGGTGGTCTTCAGGTCTTGTACAAGAACCAGTGGATCGATGTTTCTCCAATTCCAGGAGCTCTTGTTGTGAACGTCGGAGAACATATGAAGGCAATCTCTCCCTTCTTCTCTTTGATATGTTTGAACATAGAACACTAGTTTTTTTGTAACTCGACTATTAAAGCTTGTTTATTTGATGGAGGTTTTCAGCTACTTACGAATGGCAAGTTTGAGTGCGCGTCACACAGAGTTTTAGCGAAAAAGGTTGGTCCAAGAATATCAGTGGCATCGTTCCTTAAGGTACCACCGACACAATCCTCTATGGTCGTTGAACCTATCAAAGAGTTGCTTTCGGAGGAGAATCCAGCCAAGTATAGAAGCACGACCGTGGGAGAATTTACGAACTATTTCCAAACAAAGGGACTCAATGGTGTTTCTGCTGCTTTGCATTTCCAGATCTAGAAAGAACATCAAGAACCAAGATTGGATGCGCAAGAAAATTTAATCTTTTATTTTATGATCTATAAGAAAAACTATACTTGGATTATGGTTTTTATTCCTGAAAATATGCAAGTATTTATAAATGCAATACAACTAAAATAATTGTTGGTTCTTTTTGCGTGTGACGACCCTGAAATTTCTTTAAACGTGTGCATCTTTAAGGTGGATTAAAGGTTTCGTAAAATCATGGTTTGACGTAAGGAGAAAGTTAACACGGTTTGAAAACTGAAGAAAGTAGTGAGTTTGAGATTCAAGAGATTTAATCCCCATTTTGCACCCTTGATATCAATTTTTATAAACTTTATATATTTGGTATCAATTATTTTTCTTTCATTTTTAGTTTTATTACTTCATATGTATTTACTTTGTGTGTGTGTATATGTGTGTGTATGTATGTATGTATATTGACGCTTTAGAGGATGCCCTGGGAAAAGTCATGGCCTCACAGTAACTCCTAAGGCTTGAGGCTTGAACTTGTTGTCACGCCACGCCTCACATCATTTAGAACCTTGCATGGAAACATCAAAATTTTATTTCACGCATGAAAATAATATAATGTCGCTAAAGTGAAACAATTTTAGTATTGTTTGACAATGTGAAAACAAAACAAAGTTGATGTGAATGTGATGTCAAATTGAAACATTAAAGTGTTCTTTCACAAGGTGAAACAATGTAGTGTTATTTCAGAATTTTAAAACAAAACAAACCGAAGTTGACAGTGAATGTGAGATGGACCAATAAAGTGTTGTTTCATATTGTGAAACAACACAATATTGCTAATATGAACAATGTAGTGTCGTTTCACATGGTGAAACAATATAGTGTTGTTTCACAATGTAAAAGGAGACAAAAAATGATGTGAAATACAAAAGTATTGCTTCACAAGGTGAAACAACATAGGAGTTAAAACATTTCTATTGTTTCATGTAAAAATTACAATTATTAAAAAAATGTAATAAAAAAATAGTGATATTCATGCCAAATTAATATATATATATATATATATATTTATTATATATTTTTTTTATTTAAAACTTTATTGTAATTAATATATTTTTGATTTAAAAAGGAGATAGTGTTTAAATTAATTCAAATTATATAATTTCAATAACAGATACAAGGGAAAAAAATTATTTTTATACGTTTTTAATAGCAATGTTTGTATGTGAATGTCATTATATATGCAAAATGTTACCTCTTAAGTCTCACCATTGATTAATCTGAATTGTGTTTGAAATTGATTCTCAAAATTCTTAATCTTTTTGTGGTTCTCATTTGATTTGTCCCAAGTCAATGGTGGTGTTAAGTGGAGGGACAAACTGGGTTTCTATCATTAGAATGTTTATATATATATATATATATATATATATATATATCTATAATAATATATAATATTATAATACAAAATTGAAAAAGGACAAAAAAACAGGGTAAAAGCAAAAAAGCCCCTTTTAGAGAGAGTAATCTAGAGCGTGTGCTTTTGCATATTACAGGTATCGGGAGTGTAATATACGTGTTTGATGTCGTGGTAATAACATATAACACCCTTGTCCCGCGTGGTCGGAGGATGGTGTGTTACGGAGGAAAACATAACAAAATAAATAGCTAATATATATATACAGGATAACCAGAGCTACTATGAACATCCATCAAAAGAAGGTGGTAGACTAAAAGTTAAGACAACTTGGATACGGTTACAATATATACATAAACAAAAACTACTATACTATCCAAGGTCGTCTTCAAAATAGTCATATTCCATCGCTCTCAGTCCCGTGATAATCCCACCTACGATCATGTACCTGCCGAGGACAAAACAAACCTCGGCTGAGCCAAATGCTCAGTGAACAGATAATTAAAGTAACAAGATTGCAAGTATAAATCGAGTTAATAAAATATAATAATTATAAGGAATCCAAAAACCAGAACATGAAGGGATCAATTAATAATTGACATAAAATGTCCATACTAAAATAATATAAAATAATATCATCAAGTCAAGAATTGATAAATAAATAAGAAAATCAATTGGGTTCGAGGGTTGTACGGACCACTCGAACAATGGAAAATGAGTGTACGGCAATACACTCAATTCCCTTCCGATAATCGGCTCCCGAAAATGGTTCCCGAATACGGTTCTTAGGATCGATTCATTCGCCCTCAAATTAGCCGGTACCAGACCAGACCCACTTATTGACATTGGGGTATAATAGCGAGGATGCCATGACAATTTATAGCCACCATGGAGGCGTCACGACATCATTGCCCTCGATGTCGTGCCTTAAAGCACAAAGTGCTCAAATCACCAAAAACATATCAATTCAATGTGAAAAGG
>NW_020200977.1:4938-9802 GCF_001531365.2 Cynara cardunculus var. scolymus
ATTAAAACTTAATTTATAACTTCTTTAACCAACAATGACATAAAAATAACATCATTTAACAAAGGTTTAGCTTACTAATCAAAACCTTATGAACCCTAACATGAACCTTTCCAATCTTTATCACAAATCAACAAATTAGACCACAAATCTTGAAATTTATAGATTCATACCTTGCTTCTTTACATTCTTTTCAATCAAGTAGCTTTAAATCTTCAAAATATCACCAATTTAGAAGATGCATGAGAAGGTTAAACTAAATCTAGGGTTTATGTGAAGAGAGGGACCTTAAGTCTAGTGAGAGAAATGCAGGGGGGAAAAATGAGTTATTTTTCTGAAATTAAGGTTTAAATAATTAGTACAAGAATTCTCACTTATCAAATATTACCCCTCATCAATTGCCTAATTAAATATTAGTCTTTACATGGATTTTTCTTAACATTTCTAGTCCTAAGACCAATTTATTTTCTACAAAATTGACCCTTTACATAAAACTTGGACTTACATTATTAGTCCAAAATACAACTACTTAAAACAAGGGTACAAGTAGATAAAGCATCCAACTGTCATGTAAATAAATATACCAAGATTAATCAATAACAAAATCTAGGCTGTTATATTCCCCCCTCTAAAAAGAAGATTTTGTCCCCGAAATCGAGTTAAGGTCTAGAAACTAGATACCAGAAATAGATGAGGATATCCTTTACGTATTGAATCTTCAGTTTCCCATGTAGTTTCTCGTTCCAAATGATTTCGCCATAATATTTTGACAAACGGAATTACTTTTCGTCGCATCACTCTCTCCTCTCGATCGATAATTGCTTCTGCTTCAGTATAGGAGAGACCACTTTCAATTTTATCACACGGATAATCTACGACGTGAAGAGGGTGGTAATTGTACCCGTGGAGCACCGAGACATGGAAAACATTGTATATATGCGATAATTGAGGCGGTAGGGCTAGACGATATGCAACTTTTCCAACACGCTCCAAAACTTCGAATGGACCGATGTATCGAGGGCTAAGCTTGCCTTTGATTCCAAATCTCCTGATACCTTTTAACGACGAGACTTTAAAAAAGACATGATCACCTGGACGAAATTCGAGCGGCTTGCAATGTTTGTCTGCATAACTTTTCGGGTATGATTGAGCTTTTTTCATTTTCTGGCGGGCAATATTGACTTTTTCGGTAGTAATACGAACCAAGTCGGGTCCTTCGATGACTTTTTTTCCGACTTCATTCCAACAGGTTGGTGCACGACATTTCCGTCCATATGAGGCCTCGTACTGAGCCATCCCAATACTGGATTGCCAACTATTGTTATATGAGAATTCCACAAGATAAAGAAATTCATCCCAACTACCGGACCACTCCAAGACACACGCCCGTAACATATCTTCGAGCGTCTGAATTGTTTGCTCGGTCTGCCCATCGGTTTGAGGATGAAATGCAGAACTCATAGTCAATCTCGAACACCAAGCTTTATTCAATCCGGTCTAGAATCGTGAAGTGAATAGCGGGTCCCTATCAGAGGTAATAGAAACCGGCGTACCATGTAATCTCACGATTTCTCGTTGGAAAATTTCAGTAAGTTTACTAACTGAATATGTTTCCTGGATCGGGAGAAAGTGAGCAGATTTTGTCAGTCGATCCACTATAACCCAAATCGCATTGTGTCGCCTTAGCATTTTTGGTAGCCCGACTACGAAATCCATGGAGATGTGTTCCCACTACTAGACAGGGATCTCTAAAGGCTGTAGTAAACCACTGACCCGTTGATGTTCAATTTTAACTTTTTGACATGTTAAACAACTTGCTACATAATTGGCTATATCTCGTTTCATTCCGTTCCACCAAAAGTATTGTTTCAAGTCTCTATACATTTTGGTAGAGCCAGGATGAATTGAGAAAGGTGAGTTGTGGGCCTCGTTCATGATTGCATTTTTGAGATCAGCAACATCAGGTACACAAATTCGATCATGAAACCAAATAACACCATCATTGTCAACTTGAAATTCAGATTTTGGATCATTTTTCAACTTCTGCACAACTGCCAATAATTCACCATCTTCATCAAGTCAAGAATTGAGAAATAAATAAGGAAATCAATTGGGTTCGAGGGTTGTACGGACCACTCGAACAATGGAAAATGAGTGTAGGGCAATAAATTCCCTTCGAATAATCGGCTCCCGAAAATGGTTCCCGAATACGGCTCCCAATAAAGGTTCTTAGGATCGATCCATTCGCCCTCAAATTAGCCGGTACCAAGCTAGACCCACTTATTGACATTGGGGTATAATAGCGAAGACGCCATGACAATTTATAGCCGCCATGGAGGCGTCACGACATCATTGCCCTCGATGTCGTGCCTTAAAGCACAAAATGCTCAAATCACCAAAAACATATCAATTCAATGTGAAAAGGGTAATCTCACAAAATATGAAACTATAATTATATACAAGTGATAGATGCTGAGATGGTAATGCGATACAGTATTGCTTCTATAATGAATTAGTGATTAAAGAAAGTCACAAGAATCGGGTATCCGTACCTTAGACGGTAATCGAAGAAGTAAGCACGTAGCTCCTATCCCCTTGTTAATGCCCCTTTCTTATTCTAAGATTGGTCCTGAATAAGCTACTATATGTCCACTTTGATGATCAATCTTCATAAAACTTCAAGAATGCATGGCAGATCTGATAATTCTTCAAGAACATGAGATGGAGATTGAGAGAGAAAGTCAAACATTCAAAGTTTGGTCAAACCTATATTATTACGTAAAATGAATTTACAATGAACTCTTACCTACAATTACAAGACTTCACCCTATTTATAGGGTCAAACAACTAAACAAGGTCAAAGTCAAACTTCTATAAGAAAAGTCAAATACGATGACTTTTTTATACAATTTATAGACAAAATAAACTTTCAAGACGAATGCAATATTACACTGACTTTCAGTCCAAACAGTTACACATGATTGTGATTGATTGATACAAGATCTACGTATGTTACAATCCTCAAAGCACAAAGTACAAGCAAAAATAAAGCTACTAAATCCCCTGCACCAGACAACTTTGAACCAACTTGACTTTGATCATTTTTCTCATACTTAGAGATGCATTCAGGTGTTAATGCCTAAACAAAAGTTGTAGGTCAATTACTTAGAGTTCCAGTAGATTTGGATTCATTCCGTTTGGAGCAAAACCTATTTTATATGAATTTTCTAAAAACAATATGCAAATCTCGTTTTTGCACAGGACCAGCTACATAAACTCACTGTTTTGAGCATTATGGAGGTAAAATCAAGTATGGACAAAAACTACAAAGTTGTAGTAGACACAGATACCTTTCCAACAATATATAGCACACCTCAATCGGATCAATGAGTGATTTTATATGAATTTTTAAACAACCAGCAGTACTAAGATTCTTATGCACAACTCAGAACAACCCCTTTTATATAAATTAAACACTAAAACCATCAAGAATCAATTATCTAGCTTTACCATATTGCAAATAAATGATTAAAACTTAATTTATAACTTCTTTAACCAACAATGACATAAAANATCAATTATCTAGCTTTACCATATTGCAAATAAATGATTAAAACTTAATTTATAACTTCTTTAACCAACAATGACATAAAAATAACATCATTTAAAAATAAATGACATAAAACTTAATTTATAGCTAGGATCGTTCGTGTTCTCCTAGTGGGCAGAATGTCCCCACAGTGGCGGTGGAAGAGCACGCCGACACTATGATCGTTTGCAAGTAATAAAGTGGTACAAAATACCGAGATCGTTCCCACAGAAAAGGTAGAGATCTAGAGATTTTTCATGAATTTCTTGCACGAGTTTCGAGATGAAGAATAAAGTTGGATTTTTGTTTATAATAAGACCGACTAGGTAATTAACGAAATAAACTTCTAATATTAAATGATGGGCATGGGTGCAAGTGTTGCTTAAGATAAAATTAACAATAAAATGGTTAGACTTTTACGAGTTGTTTATAAAAGTTCCGATCTCTCGAAAGTGAACTTTTATAACCGGGCCTCATAAAATTCCACAAGGTTTTTACGTTTACCACTTCGGAACTTGCCGATCTAGCTAAAAAGTAAAAGGAATGCGATTCTTACCCAAATCTCTTTGTGATGAAAAATACCCATTGCTTTATCCCTAGCTAGATGCATGCAAAATTCGCGTCTCCGTGTAATTATTCAAAGACCCTCTCGAGTTCATTGTGCATCACTTAAGCCGTATTTCGGATCCGCCCATCTCTGGGTCTAAGATCTAATATTAAAACTTCAAAGTGATCAGTTTATCCGCATTTTAAGCACCGTCTTAAGTGACCAAGTTACGAAGTGGTAAAAGATAAAAACTGTTAGTGAATGCCCAAAAACCAATCATATGATGATTGTAACTTTGAGTTTTGTTTCATTAAATTAATAAATATAAAGGCATTGCCCATTTTATTATGTCTATATTATATTCCGTGTTTTAATATTCATAATAAATAACTTTAAAATAATGTATTCTAAATGTCCCTAGTTAAATATTATTTCGGGTTTAAGGTTGAAGTAATATGATAATGACTAGCATATGTAGGGATTCATATAGAGATATCGAATCTGCATATGGGTACAAAATGGAGACTATGTGTATCGGATGTGACTCGTTATGAGAACACTTCATTGGATGTCATGTGAGTGTCATAAGTGTTTCTCATGTGGTCAATGTACATGTAATTCTTTGACTTGAGAACATGGAGTTTGTTATGTGTGAGTAATGTATTTTGACATTTATTCTAATCATTCCGTAACTGGGTGACAGAATGATAGTTGGGTATGTTGCATATCAT
>NW_020200977.1:10582-14540 GCF_001531365.2 Cynara cardunculus var. scolymus
TTTTTGGTCTTGCATTTTTTTCTCTCCTAAAAACCACCTACAACAATATGCTCCCTTTTCTTTCTAAGTTTTGAAACCGTGACTAGCATCACGAGAAGGCAATGGATTCGGATTGTTCGCATGGATACCGTTGAGGCATCAAGCTTTGTTTGTTGCTGTGATCCAAAGTTTTGCTAACTGTGAGGTATAATTTTGAAACACCCGATTTGTTCCGGTTCGTATGGGTCCTTGGAGGGTTACGGTTTTGTTTTCCGCTGTGCTTGAGATCCCGTAACCCAACAGTGGTATCAGAGCTACTTACGAACATCTAGATCGGTTTTTGTGACATACATGATATATTAAAAACTGTTTTTGTTGCTGTATGTTTTTGTTTCATAAATGTTTTATTTTTTCGTCCCAGAAATGTTATTAATCTCGAAAATCTTTAAACATGAAAACCTAGTTCTTTCTGTCTGCTTTCCGCAGCTTTTTGAATCGCATCATTTCGAGTTTGTATGAATTTTTTATGAATTGTTTACGACAGTGTCGCAATGCTGTTCGAAAATCGAACCCACTACGGGTTTGACTTGGTTTTCGACCCATAAGGGTTCTAGATCTTTAAAATCCTAAAACATAAAAGATGTAGATCTTTTTGTTAGTTTTTCAAAGAACTTTGAATCCCTTTTTTTCAAAGTTGTATGAATTTTGTATTATTTATACGGCGGTGTTGCAAATCGATTTTATGTTTCAATGTAATTGAATATGTATAATGTGATTTGTTTGGTGAATGGTTATAGCTCTTAGTCTTGAATGTATTATATTTGAAAAATACGACTTGCACGTCGTGCCTTTCTCTATATACTCTCTTTGTACATTCTTCTCTCATCCAATTCCCTCGAATGTAACTCGAGGTTTCTTTGATAGAAATGTAAAGTATTTTGTATAAAAGAAAGCAAGAGATGGAGGCATTATGAAGTGACGAAGATAAGAAGACTTAGAGTCATAGAAGTTTATTTTATGTAATGATATTCATACTTGGCTCTATGAATATCGCATAAGGGGGCTATAACCATCTCACATTTTTTTATGCTTTATATATTTTGATATATTATGCGTGGTTGTTTGTATGTGATACTTGTTACAATCTTTTAAAACAAAATATGTTTTTTTAAAAATGTACAAGTAAAAGGAGTTTTACAAATCAAAATGAGTTTTGATAAAAGTAAAAGGAAAATGGTTTTATATAAGATATAAAATGGACCATCGATTTCGAGTGATAAGGTCTTAGTACATCATGCAAGATTTCATTCGGTTTTATCACAAAGGTCTAAACTGCCTAAGAAAGCAAGGTATTCAAGTGATCTTGTGATCCACCTCCAATCTGGATTCCGGTTGAATCAAGCGATGAGGAAATGATCTATCACAAAAGAAAGAATGGTATATTCAAACTAACTAAAATCCCTCACCAAAATATTAAGTTTAAGATGCCTTCCAAACATGGCACTTATCAAGACTTTGATCATCGAGGGTGGGTCATGCTAAAGTTGAGTACTCTCTTTAATCTTAGTAAGATAAGGTAAACATAWGATTCCTACAAGCMATTTTTGGGTCAGACTTAACCAAATTAAGCCTAATAGGATTAGGGATTTGGAGGCATGAGTTGAGAACAATTATATGATGAATTTAAATAAAAGTTGTTTACTCAACTATCCAAGAGTTACATAGAGATGTAATTAGTAATGTTCTTGCTTACCTAAAATATTATTGGTTGATCGGTTAGCTAAAGCTAAATTGATTGATAATGAAAATATGGATCTTGGCCCRCTAGAAAGCTTGTGACGTTTTCCGAAACAATAAAAGAGGGTTGTTGTTTTGATTAAAATAGTGGGAGGTTGTTTGATAAAAGTCCTTATTAAACAATAATAATTTCATGACACTAAGAACTCTACTTTTCTATTGTAGATTTACCAATGGCACAAACCAACAACAGAAACAAAAACACTTTACGATCGATTCTTGAGAAAGAAAAACTTAACGGAACAAATTTCATCAATTGGTATCGTAATTTGAGAATTGTTCTCAAAGCTGAAAAGAAACTGTATGTCTTGGAGGAACAAATCCCTGAAGAGCCTAATTCCAGTGCTCCGAGAACTGAAAGGGACACTTTCAAAAAAACATGATGAGGATGCTTTGTACGTCTCATGTCTAATGCTAATAACCATGGAACCTGATCTTCAGAAACAACATGAAAACATGGGGGCGTTCGATATGATTGAACACCTAAAATTGTTATTCCAAGAGCAAGCTAGACATGAGAGGTATGAAACATCCAAGGAATTGTTCCGTTGTAGAATGTCTGAAGGTAGTCCCGTTGGCACTCATATGCTTAAAATTATTGGGCATATTGAACGCCTTGAAGGAATATGTTCCTCTTTATGAAAGGAGTTAGCCATTGATGTAGTTTTACAATCGTTGCCAAATAGCTACAGTCAATTTGTGATGAACTACAACATGCATGACTTTGACAAAACCTTTCCAGAATTGCTCAACATGTTACGAACTGCCGAGCAAGAACTTGCAAAGAACAAATCCACCATTTTGATGGTTCGTAAGGATAAGAAATGGAAAAACAAAATAAAGTCCATTGCCAAACCCACTTCTAAATCTTTGAAGCCAAAAGGAAGCATTAAGAAACCCAAGGTAACTGTACCTAAGGAGGGTGAGTGCTTTCACTACAACAAACCCAGGCATTGGAAGAGAAATTGTCCTCTCTACCTTCAGGAAAAGAAGAAAGGAAATGTAACATCCACTTCAGGTATCTATGTGATGGAAGCCAATCTTTCTACTTCTTATACATCATCGGTATTAGATACCGGATGTGGTTCTCACATTTATAGAAACATGCAGGAACTAAAAAGGACTAGAAGATTGAACAAATGTGAAGTTGATCTGCGCGTTGGAAATGGGGCAAAGGTTGCTGCTATAGCCGTAGGATCTATTTTGTTAACTTTACCGCCCGGATTAATATTAGAACTCGATGACTGTTATTGTGTACCATCTATTTCTAGAAATTTGATTTCTGTATCTTGTTTAGACAGGAAATGTTTTGCCTTTAATATTAGAAACAAATGTTGTTCATTCTCTTTTGGTAATATATATTATGGTGATGCAAGTTTGATTAATGGTCTTTATGTTCTTAATATGGATAATCCGATTTATAACATAGATAAAAGGGAGGTCAAATCGAATAGTTCAAATTTAACATATCTCTGGCATTGTCGCCTTGGGCATATAAACAAAACTCGCATATCCAAACTCCATAAAGATGGATTATTGAACAAATTAGATTTTGAATCATATGGCACGTACGAAGCTTGTTTAAAAGGAAAGATGATAAAGGCTCCGTTTATTGGACAAAGTGAGAGAGCAAATGATGTATTGGGAATCATACATAGTGATGTATGTGGCCCGATGAATATACAAGCTAGAGGTGGTTATAGATACTTCATTACATTTACTGATGATCTTAGTAGATTCGGCTATGTATATTTGATGCGACATAAGTCTGAGTCCTTTGAGATGTTCAAAGACTTTCAAAATGAAGTACAAAACCAACTTGGAAAGAGTATTAAGATTCTTCGATCTGATCGAGGTGGCGAATACTTAGACCATGCTTTTCTTGATCATCTTAGAAATTGTGGTATCGTATCACAACTCACTCCACTTGGAACACCGCAATGGAATGGTGTTTCCGAAAGGAGGAATCGTACACTGTTGGACATGGTACGATCTATGATGAGTCAATCTGACCTTCCGACGTCCTTTTGGGGATATGCTCTAGAGACAACAACTTTCACACTAAACCGGGTTCCATTAAAATCTGTTGAAAAGACACCATATGAGATATGGACTGGGAAGAGTCCCAAATTATCTTTTATGAAGATTTGGGGTTGTGAGGTTTACGTACGCCGTCTAATCA
>NW_020200977.1:14925-25371 GCF_001531365.2 Cynara cardunculus var. scolymus
ATTAGTTACCAAGATGCTATGACAAGCACTGACTCCGAAAAATGGTTAAAAGCTATGAGAATAGAAATGGACTCCATGTATGTAAACCAAGTTTGAAACTTAGTTGATCCACTCAATGAGGTACGACCTATAAGGTGCAAGTGGATTTTCAAAAAAAAGACTGACATGGATGGTAATGTGACTAACTATAAAGCACAATTGGTTGCAAAAGGTTTCAAACAAATTCATAGTGTTGATTATGATGAAACTTTCTCAATAGTCGCAATGATTAAGTCTATTAGAATTTTACTAGCTATGGCAGCATATCACAATTCTGAGATTTGGCAAATGGATGTCAAAACAGCTTTCCTTAATGGAAATTTACTTGAGGATGTATATATGATACAACCTGAAGGTTTTGTCACTCATGAAAAATCTCATAAGGTATGCAAGTTGCAACGATCTATTTACGGATTGAAGAAAACTTCAAGGAGTTGGAACCATCGTTTTGATGAAGCAATCAAAGAGTTTGGTTTCTTGAAAAATGAGGATGAACCTTGTGTCTACAAAAGGATTAGTGAAGCATCGTATAATTTCTTTTAGTGTACGTAGATGATATACTACTCATTGGAAATGATATTCCGACACTTGAGTCTGTAAAGGCTTGGTTAGGAAAATGATTTTCAATGAAAGACTTGGGTGAAGCTACCTATGTGTTAGGTATTCGGATCTATAGAGATAGATCGCGAAAATTACTTGGCTTAAGTCAGAGTACATATATAGACAAAGTATTGAAAAGGTTCAGCATGTCTGATAGTAAGAAAGGTTCTTACCTATGTCTCATGGCATATCACTTTTTAAGATGCAATGTCCTACTACATCTCAAGAGAGTGAACGAATGAGTAAGATTCCATATGCTTCAGCAATTAGATCTATCATGTATGCCATGATATGCACTCGACCTGATATATCGTTTGCTTTGAGCATGACGAGTAGATAACAATCTAATCCAGGAGATGGTCATTGGATTGCCGTCAAGAATATCCTAAAGTACTTGAGAAGAACAAAGGATTCATTCTTGGTTTATGGCGGTGAAGAAGAGTTGAGTGTAAAGGGTTACATTGATGCAAGTTTCCAAACAGATAAAGATGATTTTCGATCACAATCGGGTTTTGTGTTTTGCCTTAATGGTGGTGCTGTGAGTTGGAAGAGTTCCAAACAAGCAACAGTAGCTGATTCTACAACAGAAGCTGAGTACATCGCAGCATCAGATGCAGCTAAGGAAGCTGTTTGGATCAAGAAATTTATTTCTCAACTTGGAGTTGTTCCTAGTAGTGATAGTCCTTTAGAGTTGTTATGTGACAACAATGGAGCTATAGCTCAAGCYAAGGAACCTAGATCTCACCAAAGATCCAAACATATTCTTAGAAGATATCATCTYATTAGAGATATTATTGAAAGAGGCGATGTTAGTATAAGTAGAGTGTCAAYCGAAAGCAATGTTGCAGATCTACTAACCAAACCGTTAACACAGCAGAAACATGAAGGCCACAGTAGATCCATTGGTATACGATGCATGGATGATTGGCTTTAGTGSAAGTGGGAGATTGTTAGTRAATGCMCAAAAACCAATCATATGATGATTGTAACTTTGAGTTTTGTTTCATGAAATTAATAAATATAAAGACATTGTCCATTTTATTATGTCTATATTATATTCTGTGTTTTAATATTCATAATAAATAACCTTAGAATAATGTATTCTAAATGTCCCTACTTAAATATTATTTCGGGTTTAAGGTTGAAGTAATATGATAATGACTAGCATATGTATAGAGATATCAAATCTGCATATGGGTACAAAATGGAGACTATGTGTATCGGACGTGACTCATTGTGAGAACATTTCATTGGATGTCATGTGAGTGTCATAAGAGTTTCTCATGTGGTCAATGTACATGTAATTCTTTGACTTGAGAACATGGAGTTTGTTATGTGTGAGTAATGTATTTTAACATTTATTCTAATCATTCGGTAACTGGGTGACAGAATGATAGTTGGGTATGTTGCATATCATATGATAGAATTAGCATGTATCGAGATAGGATTTGTCCCTCCTTTATGACGGGAGTGATGTCTYTGGGCCYCTTGATAAATATATACTAMAKAAATGCATRCATGCTTAGATAATTGATATGAGATATCATTATCTATTTTTTATTAGTATGTTAAGGAATCAAGAAACTAGAGATTGGACATAATGAGAATGACACATTCAATGCCTCGTGTTCAATCTGGACATCAAGGACAAAAGAATTAAATATGTAAAACTAAAATTGATGGTGCATGGAAGGTTTTACACTCAAGCATGGTGGAGGCATGGTGGTGGTATGGTAATGGTTAGGCCATACATCCCATGTCCATATAAAATGTATGACATTTTTTTATGCATGGGAGTTTTTGGTCTTGCATTTTTTCTCTCCTAAAAACCACCTACAACAATATGCTCCCTTTTCTTTCTAAGTTTTGAAACCGTGACTAGCATCACGAGAAGGCAAAGGATTCAGATTGTTCGCGTGGATACCGTGGAGGCATCAAGTTTTGTTTGTTGTTGTGATCCAAAGTTTCGCTAACTGTGAGGTATAATTTTGAAACACCCGATTTATTCCGGTTCGTATGGGTCATTGGAGGGTTATAGTTTTGTTTTTCGCTGTGCTTGAAATACAGTTTTAGCCGTATTTCGGATCCGCCCATCTCTGGGTCTAAGATCTAATATTAACACTTCAAAGTGATCAGCTTATCCGCATTTTAAGCACCGTCTTAAGTGACCAAGTTACAAAGTGATAAAAGATAAAAACACTCAGATATTATATAAACATCCTAAGTTAAACTGACACCCACACACATACAAGTAATTTAGCTAGACATAATAAAAGTAATTACAGACATAAAATAATACTGAAATATAAATTGCATTAATGTAAAACTAAATTACAAGTAGAAGGAAGTAAAATACTAGAAATTAAAGACATAAATTAATGACATAAATTAAAAAACATTTAATTAAAAAGCATAATATTAATAAAAGAGAAGAGACACATTTAGAGAGTAATGTCTTCAAAATGGTGTTGGGCACACCTCAAAATGGCTCTCCCAAGCCTCTTTATATAGGGGAGAGGAATGGGGGCAAGGACACCCAATCATTACCCAAGGGTAATTAGTACAAGATTAAGAAAATACAAAAAAAAAATAGAAGAAGGAAGACAACTCATAAACAGCTGGGGAAAAATATCTGGAGGAATCTTCAAGCTGCACGTTTCCCAAGAAGCTGCAATAAGGCTGGTAGACTTCCCACAGTGGTGCCACTGTAGGCAGTGCTGTCAGAAAAATACAGGTTTTTTGGAATAATACATCTTCCTTTGTGTTTCATCATCTTTTTAAAAAAATTTGGAATAAAGGATAAAAACAAGAAAATTGGTTATTTAATAATAGCAAAAAGGGAGGAAATAAATAGGAAATAACTCTTAAAAATAAGAGTTATCACACCCCCAAACTTAAGATATTACTTGTCCTCAAGTAATCAAAATAAACGGAATATGAACACAGAGGAACAAGAAATCATAACTTACGGATGGGCGTTGAAATCTCGTTGGCTTGAATGTTGTGCAACTTCCCTTCTTTAATCTTGAAGATGCATAAATTAATCGGTGGGACTTTTATCGGGTTAGTGTTTTTGGCTAAAAAATTTCCCCAAACTTGTCTTAGAATAACAATAATTACTTTGAATGATTTTGCCTTTTCACATCTTTTTGTTGTGTCTTTGACACTTTCAAGAAAACCAAAGAAGTGATATTCACTTTTTGTCATTGGGTTAAAGCATTTTGCTTTATTTTTTTCTATTTTTTTATGTCTTCYAATTTTCCRAAGACATTTRGTAMTTCAAGAATTTTTTTCTCAACACTTTGACATACAACCTCCCCCAAACTTAAACCGAACAATGTCCTCATTGGAGTAATGGGTTTAAAGTGTTTGGTTTGGTAACAATGGAAAGTGTTTGGGCCAAAAAGAAAGATGGCCCATGTCATTTTAATTTTTACAACCCAAAGATCTCATCAAGAAAATCGCACCTGAAAATGAAGAATAAACCAACGATATACCAATAAAGTATCAACGTCCAAATAAGAAACAAAAGTAAGTTAGAATAGCAAGTATCAAAAGACCTAATCACAATCAACGACCGCCATATGAACACAAAAGGATGCGGTCGGATAAAATCTTAAACACCCAATCCAAAAAAATTTGTTTTTGAGTTTAAAAAGTCATAATGAAACACCAAGGAAGACGATCAATCCCTTTTACCCGTATCGTCCCGACTGGTGGATGCCTCACCCGTGGCATCCTGGGTGGTAGTCCGTCTGATATTCGGTAGCCTAACTTGAGGAGGGCAAAGGCCTCCGGGGAATCTTGGTATCTCAGAAGCAAGCATCACATTCTTGTGCGATAAGAACCTGTTCACTACCCGGTTCCGATCTCGGGTATGCATCCAAAATTTCTTCGAACACACCGTTAGTCCGGCAACTCGATCTTCCACATATGTGATTCTCTCGGCAATCTTTGCTAAAGCATCCACCATCGTCCCCATCTTCTGGTTACATTCCTCCCATTCACTCGCCATGAGTGACAACCAAACCTCCGAACCATACCCCGTAGCCGTAGATGGTATCGGCGGGATGTCGGTATTGGTTAGAGGGGTAGTTGTGGCTGGTGAAGAGGCTGGAACAGAAGGGTCTTCGAGCCTTCGAGGACTGTTGGCAGCAGGTCCAGGTGACATTTGCGGGCCCGTAGCATCGTCGGCTAAGTCGGCATTTTCTTGGTCCGACTTGTGCATGCGGTTGACCGTATCGTGATCGAGCAAGGAATTGTTGAAGGTGATAATATCATGCTCCAAAACAGGCACCTTCGCGGCTGTCAACAACTTTGTGATTAAACCTGGAAAAATCAAACGCGAACTAGCTCGCACAGTTGATGTTAGTATCGTAGAATAAGCGAGAGCGCCCACGTCGATTGGGAGTTCCTTTAGGATGCAATAAACCAAAATACACTTCGCCCGAGACAATGTCCGATCATGCATGGAAGGCATGATATTGTGACGCACAAACTGAAACCAAAGGGCTGCCTCTAAAGTCAAATGTCCGGACATCAAAATCTTTCGACGGTTGTCTTGCGACCAACCGTATCCGGGTAAAAGAAGCACTCATGCGATATCTTCTTCCGGCACATCAAATACACCATCGATAAATTGTCGGCATGAACAAACAAAGGGAGCGATGAGACCAAGCACCAAGTTTAACTTTGGTGCCGTCCAATTGACCCGCGTTCCTCGAATGACGATTGTGTCATTTTTGGAAGTCTCGATAGTCGCGAAAAATTCCTTCACTAACGTCTCGTTTACTTCACATGGGATGGCAATCATGTTTTCTCAATAATGTGCAAGTAAATGGTGCTTAATGCACATGAGTTTTTCACCAAGTTTCAAGTCAAAAGCCCGTTCACACAAAAATCGATTATTGCGTATAAGATCCAACCGATCATCAAATGATGAAGATGTACCTCTTGATCGCGAAACAGTCTGTCGTCTACACGGTGTCGGGACTGGATTTTCTTCCTCTTCCAGCTCATAATCCTCATCGAGAGCCTCCGTCACCTTTGCTTTACCTTTTTCCTGTCATTGTTGGGACCTAGTTTTCGGCCCACCCGAAGCTTGACTCGATGAACGAGTTTGCCTCCTTTCAACAGTAAGGGTTGTTTCGAGGGTTTTATCGGGCTTTTTACCGGCACCAAAAGTTGACGATGTCTCGAACGGGTAAGTCTCGGTTTGTCCTCCCTCCGGTATACCTTCAAAATCAAATGTAATATCGTCCAAACCTTCATCCTCACCCTCCCCCATTTGGTTCAAATCGAACCGTGAGTGATTTGGGGAAGCCGTGGGTGCAGGGGCTAGGGTTGGTTCCTCATCACTTGGGATGGGAGTAGAAATGGGTCTTGATGGTGCAATCGTTGGATGGGCAAATGAGGTACTCAATGAAATGGAAAATGGTTTTGGGGTTGAGGATGATTCGGCCAAATGAGATGATAGAGCCACCCTTGAAAGGACAGCCATACCATCATCATCGTAAGAGAGTACAATGGTGGTTGGAGGTGAGTGTTATGTGGATGAAGATGGTAGAGGATATGAACTTACAGTCACCAGAGGAAGGTCGCGGAAGACGGCAATAGTGCTTGCGGCGATGGCACTAGCGGTGAAGGATCCTCCCGTCACCGATGAAGATGGCTCGGCCGACGAGGATGCAATAGGTGCGGTCGTTGGCGGCGTACTTGCGGTGGAAGCAACGGCGGTCTTTCGCCGGCGAAGTGAATGCCGGGATGGGTGGTTTCTCACCGGTTGCTTGGGTCTTGCCATGGAGGTAGGAATTTTGGCCGGCGGTTTATTTTGAAGAAGAAATGGGAGATGAAAGAGTGAAGAAGAAATGAGGGAGAAGTGATTAAAGTGGTTTTTTTTTTTTTTTTTTTTAAAAGTTTAAAATCTTGAGAAGGGAAGAGTGAAAAAGGTGATTTGAGAGACAATGATGACAAACTTATTTTTGCTTTTATTTAAAAAAGAATGACCAAAAAGAATGACCTCATGCCATGATGTCTCCTCTAAGGGTACAAGTACTCTGTACAAAATACAAGTATTATACCCAAAATTTTCAAAAAGACAAATGCTGAAAATACACTCTTGGAAATTTTATTTTCAAAAATTCATCAAAAATTGGTTATTTTAAAAATAAAATCTTGCTCTTCATCATCACCCTTGAAAAAAATTGTAAAAATTTCTTTTTACCCTTTTCCCATTTATTTTTCTTTTTCTAAACATTTCTCCAAAAAAAAAACCCACATATCAAAGGCTAATCATCTAAGATGTACTTAGCCAATGATATGACTCAAAAACCCTCTTTTCACAATCTTCCATGTTTACCTCAAGGTGACATCACATGTCCTTTCCTTTAACACTTCATTTCCAGCCAATTTCCCATTATCATGAAAAGAGTATGCAATTGTTCACACAAGAAAAGTAAAATGCTGCTGGCTCCTCTTCTTTTAAAATTCGGATAACCCAGACAGTGGACACAAACTTCCCACTGTCTACTCAAAAACACCAGATATTTCCTTTATTATTTTTTTTTTCTTTTTCTCCATTCTTGCTTTCAAAATATAATATTTACAAAGCTTTGAAAATCCTTTTCAAAAATTCACTGGATTGGACCGATTATTGTAACAACCCTCAAATTCTTATATACATATAACTCACATCATCATGTTCATAATACTAAAAACAGTATTATTACAAAACATGGACTAACAAAATACATCTTTAATGCATATATGAGCAAACTATTATCATCGTTTAAACTTTTCCCTTGCCTTTATCTTGCAAAGTACGCTGACCTGCAAAACAGGTTAGTCCAACAACTGAGCGTTAGACCAAAAAGGTCTAGTGAGTGTATACATCTCATACAAACAATATACATTCCAAACAATCAGTTTAGAATGAAACCTGTTCTGAAACATAAGCATATTTATGTTTCTCGCGGTTACACCGCCAATACATCTCTCTCGCTGTTACACCGCCATTTCATCTCTCTCTCGCGGTTATACCGCCATTACATCTCTCTCGCGGTTACACCGCCATTTCATCTCTCTTGCGGTTACACCGCCATTACATCTCTCTCGCGGTTACACCACCATTACATCTCTCTCGCGGTTACACCGCCATTTCATCTCTCTCTCGCGATTACACCGCCATTACATCTCTCTCGCAGTTACACCGCCATTACATCTCTCTCGCGGTTACACCGCCATTTCATCTCTCTCGCGGTTACACCGCCATTTCATCTCAAAAACATTTCAAAACCTTTCTATCTTTTTATTCGGACTTGAAGTCCGGTCAAACTTGTCCGGATCACAAGTCCGGTCAACTTTAACACTTGAAATTTAGTTAACACCTTTGTCCGGATTACAAATTCGGACAATACTTCACTTTCATTGTTAACCGGTTTAAAGATAAACTGGACAATGCATGGCCCAACCATTGACCGTTTAAAGTAATCCGATCAATATATTACTCAAATTTTGAGCGGTTTAAACAATATCCGATCACCTCTTGGCCGGTTTAAAAGATATCCGGTCACCTCTTGGCCGGTTTATATGATATCCGGTCATCTCTTGGCCGGTTTATATGATATCCGGTCACCTCTTGTCCGGTTTAGACAATACTCCGGACAAGGCATGGGCGGTTTAATATCCAGATTTCAATCCGGACGACACTTGTACGGTTTAAACAAGAACCCACATAAAGTGCTATAGAATTCATAATAACCAGTTCCAAATGCTTATCAAATTGTATATAAGCAATTCATATCCAAAGCTCTAAAACACTCACCTTTTAGAAGTCAAATAACAAAGCTTTTGAAATCCTCTTTCTGTGCAATCCTCTTGATTCTTCAGAGAAAAACCTTCTAAATATAGTATGTTTGTACCTTTTCTTTCCAAAATTTCTATCTATATACCTGACCAAAATGGTAGGCGGCTCAACTAGCCAACCTCCCTTTTAATTTAAAACAAATAAACTTTAAATTTTTCCACTTAAATATTACCCACACATACATACATATCCGTACACACACATACACACACACACACACACACATATATATATATATAAACTTTAAATAACAACCAGAATATTACAATATTCCCTCCTTAAAAGAATTCCGTCCCGGGATTCCATTAAGTAAACAAATAAGGATACTTCATCCTCATTTCCGATTCTGATTCCCAGGTGGCGTCTTGTCCCTTATGATAACGCCACTGAACCTTTACTAACCCAATCTCTTTGTTTCATAACTTCTTTACTTTGAAATCAGTAATCTGTTCAGGGGTTTCTTCAAAACATAATCTCTCATCTACCTTAATCTCAGGTAATGATATTGCCACATCTGGACTTATTAGACACTTCCTCAAATTTAACACATGAAATGTGTCATGAATTCCACTTAATTCCAAAGAAAGTTCTAACTTATAAGCCACTTCCCCAACTCTTCCAATAATAGGGAATGGTCCAACATATCTTGGACTTAGCTTCCCTCTTTTTCCAAAACGTAGCATTCCTTTCCAAGGTGATACTTGCAACATTACTTTATCACCTATTTGAAACTCAATCGGCTTCCGACGTTTATCTGCATAACTTCTTTGTCTATCTTGTGCCGCTTTCATCCGTTCTCGTATTACTCCAMTTTTATCTGCAGTTTGCTGAACTAACTCAGGCCCAGCTAACTGTTTTTCACCTATTTCATTGCAACACAAAGGAGTTCTACATTTTTGTCCGTACAGTACCTCGAAAGGTGCTGCCTGAATACTTGAATGGTAGCTATTGTTGTACGCAAATTCTACCAAAGCCAAATGACTATCCCACGATCCTCCAAAATCAATGATACAGGATCTCAACATATCTTCTAAAGTTTGKATAGTTCGCTCACTCTGTCCATCGGTCTGAGGATGATAAGCTGTACTTAGCTTAATTTGTGAACCCATTTCTCTCTGAAAGCTCTTCCAAAACATAGAAGTGAAACGACTATCTCTATCAGAAACAATTGACAAAGGAACACCATGTCGTGTCACTATCTCATCAATATATAACTTTGCCAATCTCTCCATCGAATATGATTCTTTCATAGGTAAGAAGTGTGCATATTTAGACAACCGATCTACTATCACCCATATTGCATCATACCCTTTCGATGTTCTCTGCAATTTGGTTATGAAATCCATAATAATATGATCCACTTCCAAACCGGAATTTCTAAAGATTGCAACTTACCATAAGGACGCTGGTGTTCAATCTTTACTTGGAGACATGTCAGGCATTGCTCAACATGTTTAGCAATATCTTTCTTCATACCTGGCCACCAATAATGTTGCCTCAAATCCCGATACATTTTATTTGTACCTGGATGTATAGCAAAACGTGACTTATGAGCCTCATCCAAAATACGCTTTCTGAGATTACCATAACATGGTACCCAAATTATGTTCTGGAATTTCCAAAATTCTCTGTCATCTCTCAACAAATCAGATATTAATCCACCCAATCTTTCCTGTTTGATCTTATCCTCCTTCATCGCCTCATGTTGAAATTCCCGTAACTCTTCTTGAATACTGGGTAGTAACTCAACTCGTAGAGCCGTAGCTTTGATAGTTCCACTTTTCTCTTGTCGACTTAATGCATCGGCCACTACATTTGCCTTTCCTGGATGATACAAAATCTCACAATCATAATCACTTACCAATTCCAACCATCTTCTCTGACGCATATTCAGATCTTTCTGATGAAATAGATGTTGCAAGCTCTTATGATCTGTGAAGATT
>NW_020200977.1:28836-38381 GCF_001531365.2 Cynara cardunculus var. scolymus
CATCTCTCTCGCGGTTACACCGCCATTTCATCTCTCTCGCGGTTACACCGCCATTACATCTCTCTCGCGGTTACACCGCCATTACATATCTCTCGCGTTTACACCGCCATTACATCTCTCTCGCGGTTACACCGCCATTTCATCTCTCTCGCGGTTACACCGTCATTTCATCTCAAAAACATTTCAAAAACTTTCTATCTTTTTATCCGGACTTGAAGTCCGGTCAAACTTGTCCGGATAACAAGTCCGGTCAACTTTAACACTTGAAATTTAGTTAACACCTTTGTCCGGATTACAAATCCGGAAAATATTTCACTCTCATTGTTAACCGGTTTAAAGATAAACCGGACAATACATGGCCCAACCATTGACTGGTTTAAAGTAATCCGATCAATACATTACTCAAATTTTAAGCGTTTAAAACAATAGCCGGTCACCTCTTGGCCGGTTTAAAAGATATCCGGTCACCTCTTGGCCGGTTTATATGATATCCGGTCATCTCTTGGCCGGTTTATATGATATCCGGTCACCACTTGTCCGGTTTAGACAATACTCCAGACAAGGCATGGGCGGTTTAATTATCCGGATTTCAATCCGGACAACACTTGTACGGTTTAAACAAGAACCCACATAAAATGCTATAGAATTCATAATAACCAGTTCCAAATGCTTATCAAATTGTATATAAGCAATTCATATCCAAAGCTCTAAAACACTCACCTTTTAGAAGTCAAATAACAAAGCTTTTGAAATCCTCTTTCTATGCAATCCTCTTGATTCTTCAGAGAAAAACCTTCTAAACATAGTATGTGTGTACCTTTTCTTTCCAAAATTTCTATCTATATACTTGACCAAAATGGTAGGCGGCTCAACTAGCCGACCTCCCTTTTAATTTAAAACAAATAAACTTTAAATTTTTCCACTTAAATATTACCCACACATACATACATATCCGTACACACACACACATACATATATATATATATATAAACTTTAAATAACAACCAGAATATTACAATTATTCCCTCCGGGAGGAAATGCTTTATCCGATACCCATTAACTTTGAAAGTGGTGTTATCTTGGGGATTCAAAAGATCCACAGTTCCGAAATTTCTCACATTTACTATGGTGAATGGTCCAGACCATCTCGACTTAAGTTTTCCAGAAAAAAAACTTTAGTCGAGAATTAAAAAGAAGAACTTTTTGACCATTCTCGAAAATTCGGTGATTTATCCTACGATCATGCCAAAATTTTGTTTTTTTCTTGTAGAGTTTGGCATTCTCGTAGGCATGAAATCTCCATTCTTCCAACTGATTAAGTTGGAGTTTTCTTTTTGCTCCCGCCGAATTTGCGTCCAAATTAAATTCTTTTATTGCCCAAAAAGCCTTATATTCCAATTCGAGCGGGAGGTGACATGTTTTTCCAAAAACTAACTGGTACGACGACATTCCCGAAAGGGTCTTGAATGCGGTACGGTAAGCCCATAATGCATCATCTAACTTGAGCGACCAATCCTTACGATCCGGTCTTACAACTTTTTCTAAAATATTTTTAATTTCTCGGTTCGAAAGTTCGGCAAGACCATTCGTTTGGGGATGGTATGCCGTAGCTACTCGGTGTTGGATGTTGTATTTAGTAAGAATGGTAGATAGCATTCGATTCATAAAATGCGTCCCTTCATCGCTTATCAAAGCTCGGGGCGTTCCAAAACGGACAAAAATATTTTTATGTAAAAAATCGATTACTGTTTTCGCATCGTTCTTTGGGCATGCCTTAGCTTCCACCCACTTTGAAACATAATCAACCGCTACCAAAATATACTGATTATTGAAAGACATGGGAAACGGTCCCATGAAATCTATGCCCCATACATCGAAGAGTTCAACTTCAAGAATGTTATTTAATGGCATCTCGTTTCGTTGGGACAAGTTTTCCCATTCTTTGACACTGTTCACATCTCTTCACAAAATTAAATGCGTCTTTGAACAATGTAGGCCAAAAAAATTCACTTTGTAAAATTTTTGCCGCCGTATATTGTCCACCAAAATGGCCACCATACGGTGAAGTGTGACAATCCTTCAACAAAGATGGGATTTCAAAATTCGGGACACATTTTCGCAAGACCTGATCAGCTCCTATTTTGTAAAGAGATGGATCGTCCCATAAGTAGTGCTTACAGTCATGAATAAATTTCTTAAAACGTTGACCGTGAAGATTATGTGGCTTAAGCCCACAAGCAAGGTAGTTGGCAATATCGGCATACCATGGAAGTTCATTTGAATGATTTTCTTGTATTGCCAAAATATACTCGTCGGGAAAAGTTTCTTTTATCATATGGTTTCCTCCGCTTGAAACTTTGCCTTCGATCCTTGATAAATGATCGGCTACTTGATTGTCACATCCCTTGCAATCAACTATCTCTAGATCGAATTCTTACAAAAGAAGAACCCATCTGATAAGTCTCGGCTTAGCGTCGGTCTTATTAAAGAGATATTTGATGGCAGAGTGGTCCGTATAAAAGGTAACGTTGGTGCCAATCAAGTAGGATCAGAAACGATCGAATGCAAATACTACCGCAAGTAATTCTTTTTCGGTGGTAGTATAATTTAACTGAGCCTCCACCAAGGTTTTACTTGCGTAGTAGATGGGGTGAAAACTCTTGTTTCGCTTTTGTCCCAAAACGGCACCTACGACCCAGTCACTTGCATCACACATAACCTCAAAAGGCATGGTCCAATCTGGGACAATGACAATAGGTACCGAGACAAGAGCATTTTTAATGGTTTCAAAAGCTTTCTTACAATCGGAGGTAAATTCAAAAGCTTGATCGACATGCAACAAATTACACAAGGGTTTTGCAATTTTTTAAAAATCCTTAATAAATCTACGGTAAAAACCCGCATGTCCCCAAAAAACTTCGAATGCCTTTGACCGAAGATGGTTCGGGCAATTGCAATATTACCTCGATTTTTGATTTATTAACCTCCAAATCATTTTTAGAAATCATGTGACCCAAAACAATTCCTTCTTGTACCATAAAATGACATTTTTCCCAATTTAAAATTAAATCATGAGTTTCACATCTTTCCAAACTTTTCGTTATATTGTCAAGACAATTTTCAAAAGATGTACCAGTGACGGAAAAGTCATCCATAAACACTTCCATAGTATCCTCAATCATGTCCGAAAAAATTGACATCATGCACCGTTGAAAGGTTGCCTGTGCGTTACAAAGACCAAACGGCATACGTCTAAAAGCAAAAGTTCCGAAAGGACAATTGAAAGTTGTTTTCTCTTGGTCCTCGGGTGCTATGTGAATTTGGTTGTAACTCGAGTAACCGTCCAAAAAACAATAATATTCTTTTTCGGCCAATCGATCTAGCATTTGGTCAATAAAGGGCATAGGGAAATGGTCCTTTTTGGTCATTAGATTCAATTGCCTATAGTCCATACAAATCCGCCATCCGGTGACGGTCCTAGTAGAGATGAGCTCATTTTTTTCATTGGTGATAACCGTAGTTCCACCTTTCTTCGGTACACATTGCACTAGACTTACCCATCCGCTACTGGAAATGGGATATACAATACCCGCGTCTAACCACTTCAAGATTTCTTTCTTCACAACTTCTTTCATAATGGGATTTAGTCTCCTTTGCGGTTGCACCTTGCCAACTCTATTTTCTTCCAAGATAATCTTATGTTGGCAAAGGGAGGGACTAATTCCCCTAATATCTGCAATGGTCCAACCAATGGCTCTTTTGTGAGCTTTTAATACCTCTATCAACCTCAATTTTTGCTCATTACTTAATTTCGAAGAAATAATTACGGGTAATTTTTCCTCCTCCATAAGATAAACATACTTAAGGTGACTAGGTAATGGCTTTAACTCCAAATCGGGGGCTTTCTCTATAGATGGTGGTTGGACAATTCTATCCTTAAAGTCAATTTGTTCAAATGCCGCTAAATCTTCCAATTCTTCCAACTCTTCATTTTCTTCCAAAATGTCCTCAAGATTTTCCCCAATATTATTTTTGTAGGTAACATCAATCAAACTTATTTCTAGATCCTCACCAAAAGCAGATATGACTGAACAATCGCCTACCTCTCCATGAAACTTAAGAGAATTAAACACATTAAATTTCACTTCTTGATCACTAACTCTCATGGTCAACTCCCCCTTTTGAACATCAATTAAGGTTCTCCCGGTTGCAAGAAAAGGTCGTTCTAAAATGATTGGGACATTCTTGTCAGCTTCATAGTCCAAAACTAGAAAATGGGCCAGAAAAATAAATTTATCGACTTGGACCAAAATATCCTCTATTTTTCCTTTAGGATATGCAATGGACCTATCCACCAATTGTAAAGTCACGGTCGTTGGATGGACTTCACCTATTCCTAGTTTGTTAAAAACTGACAATGGCATAAGATTAATGCTTGCCCCCAAATCACATAGGGCATGGCCTACTTCTTTTCCTCCTATCGAACACGGGATGGTAAAACTTCCCGGGTCTTTTAATTTGGGAGGAATTTTACAAGTAAGGAGCGCACTACATTCTTTGGTCAAAGCAACCGTCTCAAACTCGTTCAACCTTCTCTTTTAATGCAAAATGTCTTTCAAAAATTTAACATAGCTTGGCATTTGCTCGAGTGCTTCTACCAAAGGTATGTTGATGTGGAGTTGTTTAAAGATGTCCAAAAACTTCTTAAACTGCTCATCCACATTTTTGCTTTTCATTCTTTTTGGAAAAGGTAAATTCTGCAAATCTGGAGTTGGTTGAACATATCTGGTCGGTTGGACAATGGGCACAATCTTTCCACTGTCGGGTTTTTCAACAGAGAGCTGCACATTACTGGAAATTGAAACAGGGACTGTTTTCTGGACATAAATAGAATTTTGAGTTTCTTCCGTGGAAAGACTCAAAATTGGAAAATTTGACATATCAAACGCGTGTGAAACCTTGTTTTGATGTGTCGGTTCTTCGACGGTTTCACATATATCATCATTGACTTTTGAACTCTCCTCACTCAACACGGTCACGGCTTTGATATGTTCTTTACCCTTAGGGGTTTCCGTGTCACTAGGCAAAGTTCCTAAAGGTCTACCCTTGAGATCGGCGGCAAATTGGCCGAGTTGGGTTTCGAAACTCCTTAATGTTGCATTGGTTTGGTTTATAAAACCTTTAAGTAATGATTCGAGTGAACCATTACCGTCCGATGCATTTTTCCTAGGCATGTGTGAGTGTGAGGATTGTCCATTTTGGTAATTATGCAAAGCACCTTACCCATATCCCGGGGGATTTTGTGGCTGATTTTGGACTTGAGTAACCCCGAGGGGTTGAAGTCCAGGATTTTCGGTCCAAGAAAAATTGGGGCGATTCCTCCAATTTGAATTATATGTGGGAGAAAACGGGCTATTTCTAGCGTGACTCCCAACATAATTTACCGAGACAGGATTTCCGGGGCAATATTCATAAGAATGGCCCTCACCGCAAAAGACACAAGATTCAGACATAGGTGGGTTGTACATTATGGATTGAACTTGATTATTCTCTCCATTCAAACGTAAATTGTTTTTAACCAAATTAGTTAAAGCTACAATTTGAGCAATTAAAGCAGAGATGACATCAATTTCATGGATACCTGAAGCAGACTTAGAAACAACAGCACGAGGATTTGACCATTCCATATTATTATTTGAAATTCGTTCTAGAATGTCATGTCCTTCGTTGTAAGTCTTAGCTGTGAACGCACCACCGGCCGTTGCGTCCAGAATAATTTTAGCGGAACTGGAGAAACCATTATAAAATGTCTCCAATTGAATGCAATGAGAGATTCCGTGATGAGGACATTTTCGTAGAAGGTCCTTAAATCTCTCCCATGCATCCGAAACCGTTTCATCTTCTTCTTGTCGAAACGTCATAATTTCATTTCTAATTTTTCATTCCTTGTCGGAGGAAAGTATTTTTTTCAGAAATTTTTTCGCCAAATCATTCCAAGTTAGGATCGAGTTTGGTGGTTGAGAATGTAACCATGCTCTAGCTCTATCCTTCAATGTGTAAAGGAAAAGCGTTAAGCGTAAGGCTTCTTGTGTAACTTCGGGAATTTTAAAATGATCCGTCATTTCGATAAAAGATTTTAAATGAGAGTGTGGATCTTCCGACGATAATCCCCCAAACTGACCCATTGCGGAAATCATTTGGAACATTACGGGTTTTGGTTCAAAAGTTATGGCTGTCATTTTGGGCCTACCAATTCCCACGGCCAACTGACCGAATTCGGGAGTTGCGTAGTCCCGTATGCCTCTATTTTTATCATCGGCAATATTAACCGTGGCCTCCGTTGGAGGTGGATTATCCCCCATGGTTAGGTTACGATTATTTCTACCTCTTTTACGTCTCCTAATGGTTCTTTCTAATTCAAGATCAAGAGGTAAAAGTTCACCGTATTGTAGCCTTGGCATACAACACGGGAAGTACGAGTGAAACAAAAGAACAAGGCTAAAATGAAAAATCAATATCTCAGGATAAAAATCGCGTTACCTTCCCCGGCAACGGCGCCAAAAACTTGACAGGGCTAGGATCGTTCGTGTTCTCCAAGTGGGCAGAATGTCCCCACAGTGGCGGTGCAAGAGCACACCGACACTATGATCGCTTGCAAGTAAGAAAGTGGTACAAAGTACCGAGATCGTTCCCACAGAGAATGTAGAGATTTAGAGATTTTTCATAAACTTCTTACACGAGTTTCGAGATGAAGAATAAAGTTGTATTTTTGCTTATAAAAAGACCGAATAGCTAATTAACGAAATAAACTTCTAATATTAAATGATAGGCATGGGTGCAAGTGTTGCTTAAGATAAAATTAACAATAAAATGGTTAGACTTTTACGAGTTGTTTATAAAAGTTTCGATCTCTCGAAAGTGAACTTTTATAACCGGGCCTCATAAAATTCCACAAGGTTTTTACGTTTACCACTTCGGAATTTGCCGATCTAGCTAAAAAGTAAAAGGAATGCGATTCTTACCCAAATCTCTTTGTGATAAAAAATACCTATTGCTTAACCCCTAGCTAGATGCATGCAAAATTCGCGTCTCCGCGTAATTATTCAAAGACCCTCTCGAGTTCATTGTGCATCACTTAAGCCGTATTTCGGATCCGCCCATCTCTCGGTCTAAGATATAATATTAACACTTCAAAGTGATCAGCTTATCCGCATTTTAAGCACCGTCTTAAGTGACCAAGTTACGAAGTGATAAAAGATAAAAACATCCAAATATTCTATAAACATCCTAAGTTTAACTCACACCCACACCCATACAAGTAATTTAGCTAGACATAATAAAAGTAATTAAAGACATAAAATAATACTGAAATATAAATTGCATTAATGTAAAACTAAATTACAAGTACAAGGAAGTAAAATACTAGAAATTAAAGACATAAATTAAAAAGCATAATATTAATAAAAAAGAAGAGACACTTAGAGAGTAATGTCTTCAAAATGGTGTTGGGCACACCTCAAAATGGCTCTCCCAAGCCTCTTTATATAGGGGAGAGGAATAGGGGCAAGGACACCCAATCATTACCCAAGGGTAATTAGTACAAGGTTAAGAAAATACAAAAGAAAATAAAATAGAAGAATGAAGACAGCTCATAAACAGTTGGGGAAAAATATCTGGAGGAGTCTTCAAGCTGCACGTTTCCCAAGAAGCTGCAACAAGGCTGGTAGACTTTCCACAATGGTGCCATAGTGGGCAGTGCTGTCAGAAAAATACAGGTTTTTTGGAATAATACCTCTTCCTTTGTGTTTCATCATCTTTTTAAAACTTTTTGGAATAAAGGATAAAAACAAGAAAATTGGGTATCTAATAATAGTAAAAAGGGAGGAAATAAATAGGAAATAACTCTTAAAAATAAGAGTTATCATGTACTCAAAAATAAGTTCGGCAACGGCTACGTTTAGCAGACTAGCTGATAAGTTATAACTAATTACTGATAATCTAGCTGATAGTTGATAAACTAGTTGATAGCTGATAAACTAGCTGATAGTTGATAAATAAATCATGTTTGACAAAAAGATAGCTGATAAACATGTAAAATGATTAAATATAACATATTGAAAAAATTAGAAAATTATAATATTTTATAATACAATTAAAATAAATTTTTAATAATATAATATATTAAAATAAACAAGATTGTAAAGAAAAATTAAAAAAATATAATATGTTCATTAAAATAAGTTTAAACTAATTATTACTATGTATTTGTTAAAACAGATTTTAGAGGAAAAAAAATTACACTAATTTATGATTATGAACAACTATGACTTTTAATATGAATAAAAATTAAATTCGTCAATCTCACATATCTTAATTAAATTAGTATTTTTTTCAAAAACTATAACTAATAATTAAGTTAAATATTCTACTAAAATCATATAACATAAGCTACTTTAACGAACATTTTAATAAAGTATTTCAACGAGCGTTTTAATAAGCTAGTTAACTTATGTCCATCCAAACATGTATACAATAAATAAACTAGCTTATGTTTGCCAAACAATGTAGATTTTTGACAAAGCAACCGATAACTGACAAGCTAACTGATGAACAACTTTTGATAAAACTAGTTGATAAGCATACAAAATGATCAAAAATGACATCTTGAAAAATTAGCCAATTGCAATATTTCATAATATAATAAAAACAAATCTCTAATATATATTATGTTAAGTAATATAAACAAGAAATAAAATTAAATTAAATAATATAATATAATATGTTGATAAAAAGAATTTTAAATTAATTATATATATATATATATATATATATTATGAATTTTGGATTTGTTAAAACATTTTTTTCAAAAAAAAATATAACAATTTATGATTTTAAATATACATTACATATAATGAGTAAAAATAAAATTGGTCAACCTCAATGTCCTAATTAATTAGGAAAAATTAATTAACAAGATTTACCAAAATAACCCTAGGTCATAATTTTAGATTTTAATGTATGATTTATTTTAAATAATTGATAATTAATTTTAATATATGATTTATAGTTAGAATTAATTAATAGTCGTAAGTTAACAATAATTAATATTTAATAATATTAGTAATAATTAATATTTATTTTAATTAATAGTAATAGAAAATATTTAATATTAATGAGAGTTATAATTAGAAAAAATGACATTAAGCTCCCAAAACGCTACTCAAATTAGCGTTTCGATAAGCAAATTTATAAACTAGTTTATGTATATCTAAACATGTACTCAAAAAGAAGCTCGGTGATGGCTATGTTTGGCGGACTAGCTGATAAGTTAGCTGATTACTGATAATCTTGCTGATAGTTGATAACTAATTGATGACTGATAAACAAATTATGTTTGACAAAAAAGTTGATAAAAACATGTAAAATGATCAAAAATAACATCTTAAAAAATTAGTCAATTACAATATTCTATAATATAATTAAAATAAATATTTAACAATATAATATATTAAAATAAATTGTAAGAAAAATTAAATGAATATTAT
>NW_020200977.1:38681-57023 GCF_001531365.2 Cynara cardunculus var. scolymus
TTTATAGTTAATAGTAATAAATAATAATTAATATTAATAACGATTATAATTGCAAAAGGTCACAAACATCTTTTCATAAGCTAATTCAACTAACGTTTTAATAAGCCAACTAGTTTATGTCTATTCAAACATGTACCCGAAAAATAAGCTAGCTTCTGTTTATCAAACAATACCTATTTTTTGTAAAGTAACTGATAAGCTAACTGATGAATAAATCATTTTTGACAAGACTAGCTGATAAGCGTGCAAAATGACCATAAATGACATCTTGAAAAATTAGCCAATTACAAGATTTTGTAATATAATTAAAACAAATCTCTAATAATATAATATATTAGCTAATATAAACAAGAAAGTAAAAAAAATTAAATAATAGAATATATTAATAAAAAGAATTTCAAATTGATTATATATATATATATATATATTAAAAAATTTGGATTTGTTAAAACAATTTTTTTAAAGTCTATCAATATATGATTTCAAATATCCATTACATATAATGAGTAAAAATAAAATTGGTCAACCTCAATATCCTACTCAATTAAGAAAAATTAATTAATATAGCCATTTTTATCGGATGGTTTCACCTGAAGCCATTTTTTTACAAGGTTTACGAAAATAGCCCTAGGTTCGTATTTTTATTTTGCAGGCATGGATGAAAAAAGTAATTTTTTTGCGGGACTAGGTGAGAAATGTAATTTGCTTTGCGAACCTGAGTAAAAAATGTAATTTTTTTTGCGGACAGCGGTAGGAAAGTGTAAATTTTTGTCTTTTAGTTGGGTCCACAATTGCGTACGTGAATTTCTGCGATCTATGGGTATTTTAGTAAATTTGCTTAGCGAATGACTAGAAGGTGAAATCAACCCTGAAAGATGACTATTTTAATAAATTTCTCATTAAATAATACATTTTAATAATTAAAAAATAATTGATATGATTAATTATTATTCTAAATAATATACAAATTAATTGTATAACTTATTCTAAATAATTAAATATACGAAATAATAATTAAAAAATAATTGATATGATTAATTATTATTCTAAATAATATACAAATTAATTGTATAACTTATTCTAAATAATTAACAATTAAATAAATTAAAAGATGTTTAAAATTGATAAAAAGTTGAAAAATCACGAAACATGAGAGATGGTTATGCCACGTCATCTTTTCATTTCGATATCCTTTTATATATAGATATACATTAACTTACCCCTCTTATAAAACATCTATTGTTGGGGTAGATGAATAATAGGGTGGTTTTCTGAAATCATAATTGCTTGGATTTTTGCTTGGATCGTGTATATTCCTTTCTGAATCAGATATTTTGACCTAATAGCCTTGAGTTGCACGAAATTCTGAATATGAGTTAATCCAAGTAGGAACAATCTAATTTCGTAGGCATAGAAAAGAGATCCCATTATTCAAGCAAAAAAAAAACGAATTTAAATGAGTATTTGTCCCTTGAACCCCGCCTTTTGGTCTTACCGAGATCAATCTAGTCTTATACAAGTGTGCGCTCCGTACCTCCTAACTTGCATAAAAAACTAAGTAAAGATCTCCTTTAGCTCTCGTATATTTACCCATTACACCAAATGAAACCAGTGACACTAAAATCACCAACAATCCTCCCCCATTTTAGTGTAACCATGAAAAGATACAAACCGGAATAGAATAAACCAAATTTGTGCATAAATGAAAATGTCGTTACAATTGAATTTTCACTTAGTATATTACACATTTTAAATATTCGAGAATTAGGGTGTCCTAATGATTAAACCCGTCAATCCATTTGAATACCAGAAGATAATATACACACAAGTTTAAAAACCTAACTAGTAATATTAAAACATGACACCATTATTAAGCCAAGTGTCCCAATCCATTATTGATCGTATGAAAATCAAGTCCCAAGCTTTTTGAAGTGCGAGTACACTTCATGATCATATAGGCAATTCTTTTATTCATGTACCTGCTTACATTTTATCAAAGGAATAATTAAGAATAAATTCAACCTTTCAACTATAGGTCCGAATACACAAACCTGGAATGATATCAAACATGTGTTCCAAATCCATAAGTGTGAGCTTTCCACATTGAATTCAGCCTCTAATATCATATTAGAGGGGAATTGGTGTCTCACTATTAAGGATTTAAATAGACTTTAAACTCATCCCAATCACCGACTTGTTTTTATAATAGGAACTCAAAGTATTGATGATATAGTGAGTTGATTCATCCTATATACTTAGACAGAGGATTCTTTTTTTGTATATAATGATGTTACAATGTTGGAATTGTGAGGTATATCGGTGCAAAGGGGAAATGATATAGTATTTATGTCATGGTAATTGAGAATGTATGATTTAAAATTAGTAACAGTGGTAGTGGAGCTTGAAATATGGAAGCATTATCTATAGAATGGATTGTATAGCCTATACTTGATAATTGAAGATATCTCAAGGACAAGAAATAATTACATGTATGTATAAGGGCATGAATATGAAAATGTATGATGTATAATTGAATTGTGAAAGAAGATATCACAAATGTGATGATTATTTACATGCATGTTGCCTTATTTTGTAGATAAGAATAGTATGGTGGTATCTATGTGGGGTAATCTTTAGTGACGGTCGGAATAACCACTTAGAGTTGAATATGTTCACTTATAATTAATRATTATCAAAGGAGTACTCGAGTAGAGCAACTCGAAGAGTTATGTAATAAATGTCAGCCGGTTTGGCGAACTAACATCGAAAATAAAAGAGACGGACGGATGGATGGATCGAAGGTAGTCCATCGTTCATTAGAAAATAATGCTCAAGTTAGCGATGGATAGAAGATTATTGGGATACGAATATAAGTTATTCTCAACGATGAACGGATGTTTAGAACTCCAGACAGTAAAACAGTTGGTATGGTGAAATTTATGACATAATGTATTTAATTTAAAAAAGTGTTCAGTAGATAAAAAGTAAGTCGTAACTCTTAAGGATGTGAAAAGAAAAAAAAAACTAAGAACCAAAGGGATTTCTTTCGTGAATGTTCAATGAAGACGTCATAATGGTTCAGAGGCTACTTAGGAACTTGATAAGGGGACGAGATTGAGATGCCCTCATTTATTCGTATAGGGCAAATTTCGAGGACGAAATTTTGTTAAGGGGGAAAGTTTGTAATAACCCAAATAATAATAATAATAATAATAAATAAATTGAATGTAATTTATGACGGGAAACTCAATGGTCATGAAACCTACGACCATTTATTATGGCTTATCGTTTCATATTCCGTGAAACCGCCGATGACTTAGTATATATATATGGGGAGGTCTTCAAGCATAGAGATGATAAATTCTCAAGAGAGGTGAAAGATGAGGATGATTTGGTGAAGCGCAACAAGTTTGATGCGTTTTTGAGAGTTTGTAGTTTTATGTGTAGTTTGGGGTTAAGAAGAAGAACTATTGTGAGAAAATGTGACGGTGGACGCTGTAATGAGAGTTGACGGTGCTCTACATCGTAGTTAGTTTGGCACCAATCGGGGAGACGCTAGCTACTTCAAAGATCGGTTAGGGCTACGCCATGTATTGTGAGTTTCACGTGATTTATTTTTAAAATGGTTGCATGCCTTATTTTTGATATGTTATATATGCGTGAAAAGTTCGATATTTTATGATATGTGTTTTGAGTATTTGTGTGTCGATGGGGATGTACTACGATATGATTTTGTAAAGACGAGTATGCTTTGTGAGCTTGTCTAAGCAGTAAGTGCGGACATGCTGTGTGAGTTCGCCAGGTAATGCTGTGTGAGGTAGACATCTCCCACGACGCTGTTGTTTTGTGATGTAGACACACACTATAATATCGTTATTTTGTGAAAAGTGTTATTCTTATCAAGGCATGCTAATTTATGAAGTTTCGTGAAAATTGTTTATTATAAAAGTTGTTGTTCATGCATGAAAACCGTGGATTCACTAGGCTTAAGGCTCACCCAAAACTCTTTTAAAACTTTTTCACCCAGGCGGCTGTTAGACTGGAAAGAAAAGTTGGATAAAGAGAGAAATAAGGATTAACATCAAAGAAGGACATGTGCAGATCAAGGCATTGTTATATCGAACAAAGTATGTTCGTCAAGATTGTAAGTTTAGATGGTGATATAAATTGTAAGATTAGAAATTTTATTTCCGCTGCAATGTAAGTGTTTGATCTTGGGATGCTCATTATGATATATTGAAGCATTCGAAATTTTGGGATGTTACAGTCTTCGTAAGATGGTCCGCTAAATTATGTTGCGGCCTTACAAACTCTACCGAGATCACACCATTCATGATTAATTCTCTAATCATGCTATGTCTAATACCTAAGTGTCTAGACTTACAATTATAAACATGGCTATAAGCCTTAGTCAAAGTGGCCGCACTATCACAATAGATAAAAATAGGTGCAATCAGCTTTTACCACAATGGAATCTCATAAAATTCTTAGCCATTCCGCTTCCTTACCGGACGCGACTAACGCAACAAATTCAGATTCCATCATTGAGTTTGTGATGCAAGTTTGCTTCATGGATACCCAAGAAATGGCACCTCCCCCGGGCAAAAATACCCAACCACTTGTACATTGGATATCCAACTTGCATCTAAATATCCTTCTAACACCGAAGGATATCCAAGATAACACAAACCATAATCCATGGTTCCTTTTAAATACTTAGGGGGCGTTTGGTTCATCAGAATTCGTGGAATTGGAATGGTCAATTATGTTGACCAAAATCCAATCCAACGTTTGGTTACGGATGGAATGGAATTGAATTCCAAACATTCCCTCATTTAGGGATTTCACCATTCCTTCATAAAAGTGATGGAATTGAAATTCATTCCATCCAAAATTATGTAAATGACAAAAATATCCTCTTCGAGTTTCATAATATGCTTAACGAATTATGCTTGCTTCTCGTTTCTTCTTATCAATTACTGTTGTTGCTTAACATTTTTTGCTTATTTGTTGCTTCCAGTTTCTGCTTAACGATTTCTACTTGCTTCCCATTTCTGCTTATCAATTACTGTTGTTGCTTCCAGTTTCTACTTATCTGTTGCTTCCCGCTTAAGGATTTCTGCTTGCTTCCCGTTTCTCCTTATCGAATACTGTTGTTGCTTCCAGTTTATGCTTATCTGATTCTTAACGATTTCTCAGACGCCTGTCGTTTACCAAATTGATTTCTACTTAACGATTTCTCCGACGCATATCGTTTACCAAAACAAGACTGCATCTTCATTTATAGATATATATATATATATATATATATAGATATATATATATATATATATATATTTGTAATAAAAAAATTGATGCAACAAAAATTTAAAACGAGATCTATTGAAAATATCGATATTTACATGTTTTCTATTTATATATAATTTCATAAATGGTAAACATTTTTGTTCTCATTAAATGTTAATTTTACTGTTATTTGTAATTGTAAAAAATTAAATTTAAAAAAAATATCAAAGAAAGGGTATTTTTTTGTCCTTTTTCATCATTTCATTCTAATTTTGTTGCAAACCAAACAGACAGATTCCAACTTATTAAACATATTACATTCCATTCCTACCAACCAAACACTTGGTCAAACCCGATAACATTCCATTTCAATTCATTCCTTCAGAAATCATTCTGCGAACCAAACGTCCCTCAAATACTTGATGAGTTGCTTGCCAATGTTGAGCACTAGGATTACTAGTATACCAACTCAACCTTACAACAACATAAGCAATATCGGGTCAGGTGCTTGTCATGGCGTACATCAAGCAACCTATAGTTTGTGAGTATTCTAATTGTGAAATATCCATGCTTTTATTAGGCATTAATTTGACACTTGGATCCATGAGAGTGCTCATGGGTGAAAAATCACTATAATTAAACTTTTTGAGAGTTTTCTCAATATAATGTGATTGTGTCACCGCAATCCATTTATTCACCCGCTTAATACTTATACCAAGGATCACATCAGCCTCCCCCATGTCCTTCATGAAAAACCTTGGTGACAACAAATCAACATGTCGTCTACATAAAGACAAATGATCACACCGACACCGGTAGAGTTAAACGGGCTATATACAAATTCGTCGGATTGGTTTAGAGTAAAACCACTTGAAAAATTACCTCATCAAACTTTTGATGCCATTGTTTAAGGGCTTGCTTTAGCCCATACAATGATTTCACAAGTTTACATACTTTAAGCTCATTATCGGGCATGATAAAAACCTTCCGGTTGTTTCACGTAAAGTTCCTCATCAAGATCACCATTTAAGAAGGATGTTTTGACATCCATTTTATGGACAATCAAATTTTGGATAGTCGCCAAGGCAATCAACAACCTAATGGTAGATATACGAGCTACCGGTGCATACGTATCGAAATAGTCGATACCAGGTTTTTGCCTAAACCCTTGTATCACCAGCCAAGATTTGAACTTTTCAATAGTCCATTCTACCTTCATCTTCTTCTTAAATATCCATTTGCAACCTAAAGGTTTTGAGCCTGGTGGCAAATCCGACAATACCCAAGTATTGTTCTCTAAAATCGACGACATTTCATCATGTAACATCCCAAAATTTCTAATACTTAAATATAACAAAACTAGTATCCCAAGATCAAACACTTATATTGCAGCGGAATAAAATTTCTAATCTTACAATTTATATCATCATCTAAAATTACAAACTTGAGGAACATAACTTTGTTCTACATAACAATGCCTTGATCTGCACATGTCCTTCTTTGATGCTAATCCTTATATCTCTCTTTATCCAACTTTTCTTTTCAGTCTAATAGCCTCCTAGGTGAAAAAGTTTTAAAAGAGTTTTGGGTGAGCCTTAGGCCTAGTGAATCCACGGTTTTCATGCACGAAGAACAACTTTTACAATAAACAATTTTCACGAAGCTTTATAAATTTAGCATTCCTTGATGAGAATAATACTTTTCACAAAATAAAGATATTATAGTGCGTGTCTACGTCACAAAGCAACGGCGTCATGGGAGATGTCTACCTCATATCGTAGTACATCCCCATTAACACAAAAAATACTCAGAACACATATTACTTTTCACGCATATATAACATATCAAAAATCTCGAGAAACTTCAATCAAGCTTGTGGATAATTATAAATAAGGCATGCAACCATTTTAAAAATAAATCACGTGTAACTCACCATATATAGCGTAGCCCAAACCGATCTTTGAAGTGGCTAGCGTCTCCCCGATTGGTGCCAAACTAGCTACGATGTAGAGCACCGTCAACTCTCATTACAGCGTCCACCGTCGCCTTTTCTCACAATAGTTCTCTTTCTTAACCCTCAAACTACACATAAAGCTATAAACTCCCATTTTATACTAAGCCCCATCGGCGGTTTCACGGAATATGAAACGATAAGCCATAAYAAATGGTCGTAGGTTTCATGACCATTGAGTTTCCTGTCATTAAATTGCATTCAATTTTAGGGTCTAAACCCTTCACTTTGATCGCTTTACACTACATGTCCTTGAAATTTAACGACTAACAATTCCTTTCCTTTTTTTTTGGTTATTACAAACTTTCCACCTTAACAAAATTTCGTGCTCGAAATTTGCCTTATGCAAATAAATGATGAATCAACTCACTATATCATCAATACTTTGAGTTCATATTATTCTCAAAGCTAAACATATTCTCTCCCCACTAAAATAAATCAGTGGGAGTTTGTCACCAAAACTTTATCCATCAACACCACTCTACATCTATTTTATCTCATCTTACCATGTGTTTTGCATAAACACTTCTCTATCAATGTCATTATATCCAAGGATATTAAACCATCTAACGACTTCTCTGCTTTAATCTGGTTTAAGACTAGCCCCAAATTAATTTAAATCACCACTCTCATCACTATAAATCAATTTTTAGTTACACATTTATCAATAATAAAATCTTCCATCCTCAGTTTAAGTTTAGGTTTTAGTAACCTAATTCACTTAAACTTTGCTTTGATACCACTTGTAACATCCCAAAATTTCGAATACTTAAAATATAACAAAACCAGTATCCCAAGATCAAACACTTATATTGCAGCGGAATAAAATTTCTAGTCTTACAATTTATATCATCATCTAAAATTACAATCTTGAGGAACATAACTTTGTTCTACATAACAATGTATTGATTTGCACATGTCCTTCTTTGATGTTAATCCTTATATCTCTCTTTATCCAACTTTTCTTTCCAGTCTAATAGTCGTTTGGGTGAAAAAGTTTTAAAGGAGTTTTGGGTGAGCCTTAGGCTTAGTGAATCCACGGTTTTCATGCACGAAGAACAACTTTTACGATAAACAATTTTCATGAAGTTTTATAAATTTAGCATTCTTTGATGAGAATAATACTTTTCACAAAATAAAGATATTATAGTGCGTGTCTACGTCACAAAGCAACGGTGTCATGGGAGATGTCTACCTCACACAGCATTACTAGGCGAACTCACACAGCATGTCCGCACTTACGGCTTAGACAAGCTCACAAAGCATGCTCGTCTTTACAAAATCATATCGTAGTACATCCCCATTAACACAAAAATACTCAGAACACATTATAAAAATATCGAACTTTTCACGCATATGTACCATGTCAAAAATCTCGAGAAACTTCAATCAAGCTTGTGGATAATTATAAATAAGGCATGCAACCATTTTAAAAATAAATCACGTGTAACTCACCATATATGGCATAGCCCAAACCGATCTTTGAAGTGGCTAGCGTCTCCCCGATTGGTGTCAAACTAGATACGATGTAGAGCACTGTCAACTCTCATTACAGCGTCCATCGTCGTCTTTTCTCATAATAGTTCTCTTTCTTAACCCTCAAACTACACATAAAGCTACAAACTCCCATTTTATACTAAGCCCCATCGGCGGTTTCACAGAATATGAAATGATATGCCATAATAAATTGTCGTAAGTTTCATGACCATTGAGTTTTCTATCATTAAATTGCATTCAATTTTAGGGTCTAAACCGTTCACTTTGATCGCTTTACACTATAAGTCCTTGAAATTTAACGACTAACAATTCCTTTCCTTTTTTTTGGTTATTACACATCATCACTGGCCTCTTTCCAAAAGGAAACACCCCGCGACTCCATGGCCTCTTTGAAGATTTTAGGATCATCCTCAACATGATAACAATAAGAATATTGCAGCCCTACTTCGTCCCTCGAACCCTCAACCAAGTACAATTGAAAGTCGGGTACCAAAAGGTTTTGTAATTCGACCTCTTTTGCTTTTTTGGGGCTACTGTGTTTCTAGGGCTAAAACACCATTTAGAGCTTTTGGATTTTCCACCTCACTGCTGCTAGGAAGCAGATCTTTGGTTTTTGAATCAAAGAAAAAAATAGCTTATCAAAAATAGCATCGCACGACTCGATTACGGTGTTTATCGACACCGAATCGTTAGGTTCTATTACATAAAACCTGTAGGCTTTGAAATTTTCTGCATAACCAATAAATATGCAATCTATTCCTCTTTCCCCCAAAGCTTTCCTCTTGGGTTCGGGTAGTTTTACAATAGCCCGACATCCCAAACTCGAAAATAACTCAAATTCAGAGCTTTTTTGAACCAAAGCTCATACGGGGCTGTTTTGTTCCTTTTATTTGGAACTCTATTTAATACATAACAAGCCGTTAACATGGCCTCTCACCAAAATCCCTCACTCAAACTCGAGTAAGAAAGCATCAAGTTAACCATTTCTTTTAAAACTTGATTTTTCAGTTCGGCTACACCATTTTGTTGTGGTGTGTAAGGAGCCATCATCTCATGGATATTTCCAACAGATTGAAAGTATTAGGGATCCATATATTCCCCTCCTCGATCCATTCTAAGAAATTTAATTGAATTGCTTAATTGCAATTCCTCTTCGGTTTTGTATATTTTAAACTTTTCCAAAGCTTCAACTTTGGAATGCAATAAACACACATAGCAAAACCGACTTGAATCATCAATAAAAGTAACAACATACTTTTTATTTTCTAATGAAAGAGTAGAGTGGAAATTGCATAGGTCACTATGATTCAAATCCAAAACACCCGAATTTCTATACACATTCGGAAAAGGTTGTTTTGTAATTTTCGTAAACATACAAGTCTTACATTTTTCAGCACTAATGTTAAAAACTGGAATTAATCCATTTTTAGAAATTCATGCATTTTTCTAAAGTTCACATGACCTAATCTAGCATGCCAACGCATAGAATCATCTAATTTGCGAGTTGAGGTCATAAAAAAGAAATTATCATCACAAGATGTTATTTTATCTACAGCATTTAAATGAAATAAACGATGGCATAAATAACCAAATACGATAAAACTACCATTCTTGAATATAATATACCTATACAATTCAATAACTTGTTTATAGCCTAGAAAGTTCAACATACTACCCGGAATAAGGTTACTCCGAACCTTCGGGACATACAAAACATCAAATAACGAAATTGTTTTTCCAGAAGTAAATTCTAAATTAACAACACCACGCCCAACAATCAGCTTCACCGACTCATCTCCCATACGCAAATAGGACCCGTCATCAACCGGTTCAAGCTTCTCGAACCAAGATTTGTCCTTGCTAACATGAGTAGTTGTCGCCTAATCAACCCACCAAAAGTTTTCATCCTCTTGTACATTACAAATTTTTTGGAATTAGTGAAACACAATTCTGGACAGAATTATCAAGAACAATTACAAACTGACCTTTGGGTGTCCTTGGTCCTTAGACCCACCACCACCACTACCACTACCACTAGTTCCTGCACCGTTTTTGTTGAGCTTCACACGACAATCACGCTTCATAAGGCCAATTTTTTGACATCTCCAACACACCAACTCTTTCGGTTTCTTGTTGGCTTTGTCATAGCCTTCATGCTTTCGTTTTTTTGCCTTTTTCTTTGTTGTTTTGTCCAGATTTCTTCTCTTCCACAACATGGACATCGAGTTGTCCAACTTCAAATTTTCCCTTGTTCTTGTCACTTTCGTGCACACGAAGGGATTCTTCGATGTACAATTGACTTCCCAACTGAACCAGGGTTATCTCCTCCTTTTGATGTTTCAACGTATGCTTGAAGTCCTTCCACGAAGGGGGAAGTTTGTCAATTACACTCGACACTGCAATGGATCCGTCCATATTTATCTTGTGAAGTGTAAATTGACCAAGAATATGTAAGGGTTCATTGCACTGCTCCATAACAGGCCTCAAATCCACCATCTTGTAATTATTGAAATCGCTTACTAATAACTTCTTACTAGAAGCATCTTCCGCGACATACTTCGACTCAAGTGAATTCCATAACTCCCTAACTCTTTCAACATTCTGGTAGATATCGAATAAAGCATCTGACATATCGTTCAAAATATGACCCCTACAGATGTAGTCATCATTCTCCCACTTGTTTCTACTCCTCATATGATCCAATGTCTCGTCCTCCATCACTTCGGGCATTGGGGTACTCAGCACATAAACAATTCTTAAAGTCGTAAGCAAAAAATGCATCTTCTTCTGCCATCTTCTGAAGTCGTTTCCTTGAAATTTCTCCAACTTACTAAACTTGCTCGTCATATCCTTCACAAATTCGCTCATGATTACAGAAAAGCAAGAAATTATCTGATTCGATTGTTCTGGTAGATAAACAATAGGGTGGGTTTCTGAAATCACCATTGCCTGGATTCTTGCTTGGATCGTGTATATTGCTTTTCCGAATCAAATATTTCGACCCTATAGCCTTGTGTTGCACGGAATTCTGAGTATGAGATAATCCAAGAAGGAACAATTTAAATTCTTAGGCATAGAAAAAAGATCACGTTACTGTTGGTTTTGAATATTCGAATTCTTCGATTCAAGCCAAAAGAAACGAATTTAAATGAGTATTTATACTCAGAGTCATCCATAAATGGATAATGATAAGACCAAAGACAGTTTTTCCATAACACTTCTTCTGGGCAGCAGACCCCCGCCAAGGGGGCTGCCTTGGGACCCTGCAAGGGGGTGCGGCCTCCTTGACCCCGTCTTTTGGTCGTACCGAAATCTATCTAGTCTTATAAAAGTGTGCGCTCCACACCTCCTAACTTGCATAACAAACTAAGTAAATATCTCCTTTAACTTTCGTATATTTATCCATTACACCAAATTAAACCTGTAACACTAAAATCACCTACATCCCCAATAACAACTTTTACATGGAGCTTTATTGGTGACACTTCCATACAATGAACTCCAATCGAATGGTTAAATCATCAAAAATGTCGATGATAAAGTCCAACCGAATGGTATATCACCAAATTTGGTGTGATAATGTTCACACGGCAAAAGATGCTTGACCCACCCATTTTCAATTGTTTTTAAGGTTTTTTTTTTAAATATAATTAAGGTTTTTTGCAATTTTAATTTTATTAAACATTATTTTGAAATAGAAATTAACAATTTTTTTATGTTAATTCTTTTTATTTTGATTAATTTTTTTACTGCCAAAAACTTTAACATACTTTTGTCATAACAAAACTTTTTTTATATAGTTTATTAGTCCAATCATTTTAAGTTAAATCATTTATATTAATTTCTATAAAAATTAATGAATAAAAATAAGTAAATACAGATTTATTTATATTGAGAAAATATTAATTATTACTTTAATTATGTTTTATTTTACATTAATTATTTATTTTTTATTATTTATTATTTAAATATATTAATACAATATCTTAAGTATATGATTTCTTTTTGCAAATTATGAAAAAAAACACACTTGTGGTTCCAATCCAATCATCTATTGTATGCAATATACAAACACTCGTTTCAAAATCATACCTTAAAAGATGGCTCTCAACGCCATACTGCCGGCGACCCAACTGGATTATGATCGCAAGGCGGAGCTCCAGGCGTTTGAGGAAACCCAAGCCGGTGTCAAAGGACTGGTTGATGCCGGAATCACTAGTGTTCCTAGAATGTTCCACCTACCCTCACCTGAGATCCTAAAATCCGGCCAACAGTTGTGTCCGGAAACAACACTTCCGACCATTGACTTTGAAGGAATCAACGTAGATCCAATCCGACGAAAGAAGGTCGTTGAGGAAGTGAAAGATGCATCAGAGMGTTGGGGGTTCTTTCAGATCGTGAATMATGGAATTGCGAGTAGCGTGTTGGAGGAGATGATRAAAGGGGTTWTAGGGTTTMATGAGCAAGATACAGAGGTTAAGAAGCAATGGTACAKCATGAATAGCAAGGGGAAGCATCCGGTGGTGTACAACAGCAATTTCGACTTGTATGTTTCACGTGTAGCCAACTGGAGAGACTCTCTCATYTGCAACATGACTCCTAATCCTCCCAATCACCATGAATTGCCTCCTATTTGCAGGTTTMGTTACTTTTATACTCCAAGTTTTTCAAGTGTTTTCAATCTATACTGAATTTTATATGAGCTCGATTTGATACGATGCTGTTATGCTAAACTCGATTTTGATTTGATAGCTCGAAAATACTTCTTGTTCAGCTTGATGAAGATCAATTTCAGAGCTTGAAATTGAAATATTGCAATTAATATCGCTCTATTTGACGATTTGAATAGCTTGAAACAGCCCATTCCTGACATTTTTTAGGACCTGGGCGAGATGTGAAGAAGGGTCCCTCGATAAGTACGATATTTTTTCAATATATTGTTTTTATCATCAGAAATAACATTGAATTCATATAAAATCGTTTTTCCGAGTATTTCTAGACGCAAAATCAATCAATACTCCTTTCTAAATTAATATTATCTATTAAAACAATTTTATGTAGTATCAGTGATTTGTTTCATCATCAAAAACATCCTATGATATACTTTTGGTACGTAGAATGATATCATTTGGGGTCACAAAGTGGATTTGTCTGATTTCCGAGTGACACTATATAAAACAATGTAAAGAGGTTGGTTTTTCATGTCATCTCATATTAATGTTTTTTAACATCATTTTAAACTTTTATATTATGTTTTCAAATTTGGGAAGATTAACACCATTTTAAATTTTTATTTTGTGTTTTCGAATTTGGGAAGATTAACACTATTTTAAACTTTTATATTATGTTTTCGAATTTGAGAACATTAACAATACTTTAAACTTTTATATTATGTTTTTGAATTTGGGAAGGAAAAAAGAATGAAAAAAGGGAAAAAAAAAATAAAAGCTTAAAAGGAAAGAAGAAAAATAAAGTTTTTTATTTGTGTTTTTAATAAAGAAGAGAGAGGAAAGAAAAATAATGAAATAAAAATAAATTTTGATATAACTTTTTTCCTTTCCTTTCTTTTTCTTTTACCTAAAAAAATCTCGAGAACATAATATTTTTCTTCTCTCATTACTTTCCTCTCTTTCTTATGTAAATGAAGACTCAAGAACATAGAGTTAGGGTTAAAACAAACTTTTCTGGAATCATCGATTATATAAATTAAAAAATTCATGTTGGTGATAGTTTGAGATTTTATTCTTTTTTTAGAGATAGAAAAATACATAAGATTTATAAACTCAATATTAGATAATAAAGAACAACTATTAAAAAACAATTAATAGTTTCATTATTCTAAATATAAATATAAGTTGTACCGTCTTATATAGTTAGTAATTTTTCTAAAAGATGAGGGTTTTCTTAGCTAATAACAAGAAAATCAATCATATTCTAATATAAAAATAGAATTCACATGAGAATAGAACAATCATCAGAATCGATGGAAGATAAATTATAGAGAATATATCAAAGTTTTCGAAACAAGTAGTAAATTAAAAAAAACTTAGAAAAACATTAAATAATATTATATAATGAACAGCAGATTAACTTATTTATGTATTTTTTTTTCAATATATTTAATTCATACATGTTTGGGTTTTTAATAGTTAATGTAGTATAAAAGTTTTTTTTTGTCATATTAGATACTAATTTTTTTTATTTGTCTTCTATTTACTAATCTTTTTGAACTACTATTATATATATTAAAAAAATTGGGCCCTTAATTTTTATGGGCCCTAGGCGTACGCCCGGCCCGCCCTCCCCCAGGGACGGCCCTGGCTCGAAATTATCTTTCTAAACTAGGTTCGATATAACAAAGTCTCTGGTTTGAGTTCGACCTACCGAGGGTTCAAAAAGATCATTAAGATTCGTGTCAAACTCGATTTTTGTACTCTCAAACTCGATTGAGCTCGAAGTGAGTTTGAACTCAAATCACTCGATATAAGTTCCACTTAACAAAAAGTGATGTAAATGGGATTTCTTTTTGCAGAGAGATATTGATGAAATATGCAGATGAAGTGCACAAACTTGGGGTTCAGGTACTCGAGTTGATGTTCGAGGGGTCTCGGGCTCAACCCGAGTCACCTAATAGAGATGGGGTGCGCCGAAGGACTTTCAGTTCTCGGTCATTACTATCCTTCATTTTCACAACCTGAGTTGACGATAGGCACGAGTAGCCATACCGACAATACCTTCATCACCATTGTTTTGCAAGACCATATTGGTGCTCTTCAGTTCTTTAACGAGAACTGATGGATGGATGCTCATCCTACTCCGGGAGCTCTTGTAGTGAATGTCGGAGAACATCTAAAGGCAATCTCTCCCTTCTTAACTTCTTTCTTGTTAAATATAATTCTCAAAATGAGTCCCATATACAAGACCGATCCTAAGATTTTTGATGCCCAATACGAAAATAATCAAAAATGCCTCTAAGCCTATTTTTTTAAGCCAATTAAAAACGAAACATGCAAATTTTTTAAAGAGTTCAGAACATATTCAAGCTAAGTGTCTCATTCCCATGTTGATTTTTATTAATTATACTAAAAAAATACAAGGGGGGACATAAAAACCAAAACTTTGGATATAAAATATAGAATGATAAAATGATAAATTCTGAATTAAGATCGTGCTTTCTTCTTTTCCAGCTTTCTCTTTTTCAAATTGAAATTAGTAAAATAGAAACTTTATTTCAATATATGGAACTTTAAAAATAAGGAAAACTATAATTAGTTTTTAACTAAAATAGTAAATTACATCCAAATTAATGTCATAGTAAGCAAAAAGTAAAACTCAGAAGTTACAGGTCTAACAACTAAAGGCTAAGGATCCATCTGTTAGCAGCTTGATAAGCTTAATAGAACTAACAACTTATTACCTCAACTATGCATGACTATTTCGTAGTGGCTTAATAATATTAATAGAACTTATCCAGTAAGCTTCTATGGGGAGCTTTATATAGAAAGCCAAGTTTTTTTTTCCAAACATATCCCTTTCAACTAAAAGAACGCTCCTTACATATGCGAAAAAACTCTCCCAAAGCAAAAACTTTTCCAACTTATACAAACAGATTAATTCATACAGACAACTTTATCTATATATAACTTAATAAAAAAACCAATCAAATGGCCCTAAATTTAATGCGGTAATGTCAAACCTCAAAGTAAACAAAAGTTAAAAGAACAATAATAAATTGTTTTCATAATCTATGTTACTGTGAATTGCAAATAACAAGTGTCCATTAATTAAGACAATATCACAATATGTTGTTAATCTTGTGCAGTATGCTCCAACTATGTTGATACAGTGATAAGCTCATGTGCATTGAAAGTTTCAATAGTCAGATATTTCAATATGTAAGAGGAAGACTCATCATCAAAATGACAAAAGCTCATTAGCCTTGGCCTAGTAGGTCAGTAACCCACACGACCACATGACCCAACTTTATAATAATCAATTGAAATTTAGATTTTTTTTACAAAAAAGATATAAAGATTCATAAATCATAATATTACTCACACAACAACTCGGTAAGTTCAATCAACAGTAGAAATCAGTCATTCGAGATTTCCATATTTGATTTCTTGAATCTAATTTCATGACCGTTAATCGGCTCGAAAGAGAACTGCATGCCTTGAAAATTAAAATAGTCGAACTTTGAAGAACAATAGAAATTAGATTGAGTTGTTGGATAGATGGCGTTAACCGGTTCACGATGTTCATTCAGTATTCATCAAAGCCTCTTTTTATAGTTAAAACTCAGTTGTCCAATTCTCAAATTATTAAACCCAAAAGTAACTTGATGCGTTGTGCGGCCGCACAGGCTGCACGTGGCGAGGGTAGAGTCAACTTTATCCAACCGTATAGACATGTACGCTGCCTCAAGGGGTAATGCACAATGTATCCTATATTAGAGGGATACTCGCATAATACAGCGAGATACATTTCGATGTTAATATTTTGTTTTATTCTTTGTCCCTGTCGATATAATACGATTTTACATGGTTTTGAGAAAACAATAATATTTTTATTTTTGAATAAAATATAAATTTAAAGATGTCATAAAACTATGAAAAATATATATTGATACTAGTATCAAATTAACTATTTAAAAATTCTCCTTTTTTTATACTTTTTTTAATTCAACTTTTTATTATAATTTAATTTATCTATACTATAGTGTTGGACCGGTAACTGCACTAGGGAGCTGCCCACGTGATATTGTCCGCTCTTGGCTGCCCCGGGGTTTTCCCGCACGGCAACAACCCCTCACGGTTTTGTTTTCTAAAACGCGTCACTGGTAGGAGAAGACTCCCACTTCCTTATAAGGAAGAGAAGACTCCCTAGCCTCACCGATGTGGGATGCTTSTGCATTGCTACAGGAGCGGTGGGTTTAAGGACGAGGATTTGACCTGCCGAGGGAACACCGAGTCTGCTGAACCAACATTCCCCCCCCCCACATTGGTGCGACCCTAGCTCTGATACCAATTGTTGGACCGGTAACTGCACTAGGGAGCCGCCCACGTGATATTGTCCGCTCTGGGCTGCCCCGGGGTTTCCCCGCACGGCAACAACCCCTCACGGTTTTGTTTTCTAAAATGCGTCACTTGTAGGAGAAGACTCCCACTTCCTTATAAGGAAGAGAAGACTCCCTAGCCTCACCGATGTGGGATGCTCCTGCATTGCTACAGGAGCGGTGGGTTTAAGGACGAGGATTTGACCTACCGAAGGAACACCGAGTCTGCTGACCCAACATATAGTATAAAACATTTGACAAAAACTCTTAAAAACAATTTTTTATGCATGAAGTATTGTATATTGATGCATATTACTTAAAATTCAAGATTACAAGTAAATTATGCATAAATACAACTTATTAAAGCTTCATGTATGAATTTGTGTAACTAACTGCGAATAAACATAATCAAATAGAGGATAAACATATCATTTTAAAATATAAAAATTCTAAAATATAATTAGGATAATTATCGAGTTCTAACAAAATAATT
>NW_020200977.1:57140-64400 GCF_001531365.2 Cynara cardunculus var. scolymus
ATATATTTTTGTCAAATTTTTATGATATCTTCAAATTTATATTTTATTCAAAAATAAAAACATCATCGTTTTTTCAAAATCACATAAGACCTCCATATTATAACAACGACTGAGATAATGAATAAAAAGAAATATTAAAATCAAGATGTATCTCGTTGCATTGCGAGAGTATAATTCTAGTATTTAATAATGAAGTAATTTATGTTTGATTTAATAATATAATTGTTTATAAAGATAATAATTAAATATTCTGTTAGAAGTCAATGATTATCCTAATTACGTTTTAGAGTTTTTATATTTGAAATGAGATGCTTATCTTGTATTTGATTATGTTTACCTATAATTAGTTACAGGAATTCGAAAATGGAGCTTTAATAAGTTGTATTTATGTACAATTTACTTGTAATCTTGAATTTTGAGTAATATGCATTAATTAACAGTACTTCATGTATAAAAAATGATTTTTAAAAGTTTACGTCAAATACTTTATAATATAATATAGATAGAGGTGAGGTTTCAAAGATGAGATATATAGAGACCTGCACTCTACCTCAACACCTAGTTTCATAGTACACATTTTAATTTTACAAATAAACATGTTTAATTAAACTTAAAGGTTGTTTATACCAGACATAAATTGGGTAACAGCTAAGAGCCTCTCCTACAAAATCTCTAAAATAGATAAAACAAAAGAATTTGTTCTCTGTTTTGCTCAAACAAATTCTCTAGCTAGTATTGTTCTGTAAAATAGAGAAAATAAGAGAAAACTCCAAGTTTAGAAAATTCTTTAAAATTAATTGTGAAGAGATAAATGATTTTTTATTCTTTCCTGCCAATGAGATTGAATTATTATTGTTCTATATAAATTTTTCTAAAAGATGTATTGTATGATAAAATTATAGAATACTTCAATAATATAATCAATGTTGAAAAATCCCAAAAATAGAGAATTTGTAGGAGTTGAGTTTGAGTATTTTTAGAGATTATAATTTTTGGTTTTTTATTTTAGAAAAATTATAGACAATTATGCGTGTAATTCTATGGTCTATATAAGCGGTTCATTTTGAGTAAACATGAATCAGAAATGGATGTTTACCTAGTGTTTTGTAGTAAGTGATTATCGATTAAATACCTTATATCATTGACCCCATAAGTGAAATAGGAATGCTGGTCCTGTAGGTGCTCAGTAGGTAAACTAGGTGATGCTTATTGAATTAGTCTCGATTTCCAGTAGATAAACATACCCCAAATATGTTTGAACATAAGACATAGTTTTTAACTCGTCAACCAAAGCTCTTGCATTAATATGAGGCGGTTGATGGAGGTTTTCAGCTACTTACGAATGACAAGTTTATGAGCGCGTCACACAAAGTGTTAGCGAACAAGATTGGTCCAAGAATATCAGTGGCATTGTTCCTCAGGGTACCACCAACACAATCCTCTAAGGTCATTGAACCTATCAAAGAGTTGCTTTCAGAGGAGAATCCAACAAAGTATAGAAGCATGATAGTGGGAGAATTTATGAACCATGTTCTAGCAAAGGGACTTGATGGTGTATCTGCTACTTTGCATTTCCGGATCTAGAAGGCACTTTAAGAACCAAGATTTGGACGAGAAATCTTTTATATTATTGTCTAGAAGCAAAAATATTCATCAACTATGGTTTGGTTTTCTGAAAACTTATATAAAAGTATTTATAAATAATGTATGACTGAAATAATTGTGTTGGTTTACATCTTTGTAGGCCAAAACCATCAGAGTTTGAGAACAACATATATTGTACTTGATCGACCCATTGATAATAATGGAGCAGCGAATAGAAATGACATTGGAGTGAAAACCGATACTTTGAGGATCGGATGCATGAAAAAAGATAGATAAGACCGAAGAACAAATTTAGAAATCCTTTGCTGGTGGTCGAAGAAGAGGGCTAGAGCATGAATTTTTGAAAGTTCCTTTGCCCCAACGATATTCGGTGACCCGGTCTTTTAGGGCCAAACTCACCACATACGTGAGAGATCTATTTGTTGTATATATATAAACTATATATTTTTAAAAAGTGTGATAATCGGATCCTGGTTATCACCCGAGGTAATTAATATGTGATTATCTGATATATGAATACGTGAAAGATTGATAAATTGTTACATTTGATCATGCGAGTATGTGATTTATATGCATAATGTGGATGCATGAATGAGATATAATGTAAGTAAATAAGCATGATTTTAAATATGCATGCATAAGGTGAGGAATGTGCATGCATGGTTGAGATGCATGGTTGGGGGCGGTTTAGCCATTGTAACACCCCATACCACACATTGCATGTAACACATACTTCATATGGAAGAAATACATGTTTATACACCACAGCGGTCCCTTAGTACAAGAAATTTACCATACAGAATACAGGATCCAAAAATTCAAAATACATTTCTTGTACTAATCATCGTTCATTAATCAAAACTATACATCATAGACAAATCTTCATGTAGATATGCATATAGGAAAATATTACATTTTCCCCTTCCCCTTACCGTCTGTACCTCCTGCAATACATATTTAAAATTATAAAACGAGGGTTAGACCGAAAGGTCTAGTGATTTACCTTATTTATGTTATTGCAGGGTGAAAATCACCAAAAGTTTGTACAAAATAACCTTTCCCTATATAAAACAAATATGAACAAACCAGATGAGCAGTTAATACAATAATTATGCATTTCAAAGAAAGTAGAACATTTAAATTACTCACCTTTTTTAAACCAATCTTCTTGCAATTCAAAATAAGAAATCCGGTCAATCTTTCTCTGTAAATCGCTCAAACTTACTCCAAAGATGGCAAGAGAAGTGAATGGAGGTCTCACCCTCCTTTTATACCCTTCTTTAAAAGGAAAGGTCGGCTATTACAGCCCTGACCTCATGTAAAACCCAATTCCTATTATGCATGCATACCATCAAACATATATATATATATGTATAATCATGTGTATAACCAATTAAGCATATACCCACATATTTTAATCTATATGCTTTTCATTTTATGCATATAATTTCACATATTAGCATGATCGAGTATAGTAATTTATCATGATGTCACATATTTAACAATTAATAAACACATATTGATTACCTTAGGTGATAACCAGAATTCAGTTATCACATTATCCACCCCTCAAAAGAATTCTGTCCCGGAATTCCTTTAATAAAAAAGCCACGGGTATTCTGATCTCATCTTTGACTCCAATTCCCATGTCGCTTCTGGTCCTTTGTGAAATTTCAACTGAATCTTAACCAGATTTATCTCTTTGTTTCTCAACACCCTAATCTTTCGGTCAATTAGAGCTTCTGGTGTGTCCACAAAATTCAGGTTACTGTCTAATTTAACCTCTGGCAACGGTACAGCTAAACTTGAATCAGCTAAATATTTCCGCAGATTTGATACATGGAAAGTGTTGTGAATCAGACTCAGTTCTTCTGGCAGCTCTAACTAATATGCTACTGGCCCAATTCGCTTACATATTCTGAACGGCCCCACATACCTCGGACTGAGTTTACCCTTCTTTCCAAATCTGACGACACCCTTCTATGGTGAAACTTTTAACATCACAAAATCACCTACACCAAATTCAATCGGCTTTCGATAATTATCAGCATAACTTTTCTGGCGATCTTGTGCTATTTTGATTCTTTCGCGAATCTATTCAATCTTTTCAGAAGTTTCTTGGACAATCTAAGGACCCGTCAGCTGTCTTTCACCTACCTCATTCCAACACAACGACATTTGGCATTTACGTCCATACAACACTTCATACGGTGCCGCTTGGATGCTGGAATGGTAACTATTGTTATATGCAAACTCTATCAATGGCAAGTGATCTTCTCACGATCCCCTAAAGTCAATAATACAACTTCTCAATATGTCTTCGAGAGTCTGGATAGTTCTTTTACTCTGCCCGTCAGTCTGCGGATGATAAGCTGTACTTAGTCGAATTTCAGATCCCAAAGCTTTCTGCAACCCTTCCCAGAACTTTGAAGTAAACCGACTATCTCTATCAKARATAATAGATAATGGAACACCATGTCGGGTAACAATTTCTTTGATGTAAATCTGTGCTAACTTTTCTATAGAGTACTTCTCTCTTATTGGCAAAAAATGCACAGATTTAGACAACCGATCCACAATTACCCAGATTGTGTCATACCCCTTTGGAGTTCGAGGCAATTTCATGACGAAATCCATAGTAATATGATCCCATTTTCATACAGGTATCTCTAAAGATTGAAGACTTCCATATGGCTACTGATGTTCAAACTTAACCTGTAAACATGTCAAACACTGTTCTACATATCTAGCTATATCTTTCTTCAATCCGGGCCACCAATAAAAAGATTTCAAATCTCTATACATTTTATTGGTGCCTGGATGAATAGAGCATCGGGACTTATGGCCTTCATTTAGTATAGTGTTTCGAATATCTCCAAAACATGGTACCCAAATTCGCCCTTGAAAACACATTAGTCCTCCGTCATTCTGTTCCAAGGTTGAAATCATCATACCTAACCTTTATGCCTTAACAAATTCTTCTTTCATAGCTTCTTGTTGACATTTCTGAATTTCTTTACGAATATCAGGGATCAAGTTCATTCTCATTGCCACAGCTTTAATGGTTCCACTCTTTTCTTTTCTGCTCAAGGCATCAGCTACCACATTTGCTTTTCCCGGGTGGTATAGGATTTCACAATCATAGTCATTTACTAGTTCAATCCACCGACATTGTCGCATATTTAATTCTTTCTGGCTGAACAAATGTTGTAAACTTTTATGATCAATATAAATCTGACACTTTGTTCCCAGAAGATAGTGTCTCGAAATTTTTAGAGCAAACACCACTACAGCTAATTCCATGTCATGGGTTGGATACTGTTTCTCATGATCTTTCAACTGTCTTGATGCATAAGAAATCACTTTTCCTCTCTGCATCAGAACACATCCTAACCCTAACTTTGAAGCATCACTGTAAACCACAAAGTCTTCAGATCCATCTGGTAGAGTTAATACTGGTGCACTGCAAAAATGATCTTTTAATAATTGAAAAGCTTTCTGTTGTTCTCCTTCCCACTGGAATTTAATGTTCTTTCGAGTAAATTTAGTCAATGGCACAACAATCTTAGAAAAATCCTGAATGAACTTACAGTAATAACCAACCAATCCCAAAAAGCTTCGGACTTCGGAAGGAGTTTTTGGAGCTTCCCACTTTGTAACTGCTTCTATTTTAACTAGATCTACTTTCACCCCTGCTTCCGAGATGACATGACCCAGGAATTGGACTTCTCTCAACCAGAACTCACACTTGGATAACTTTGCGTACAACTTTTCTCTTTTCAGTAATTCCAGAATCAGACGAAGATGTTATGAGTGTTCCTCTTTGGTCTTAGAGTATATAAGAATATCATCGATAAATACAATAAGGAATTTATCAAGATATTCCTTACATACCTTATTCATCAGATCCATAAAGGCTGCGGGTGCATTAGTTAAGCCGAATGGCATAACAAAGAATTCATGATGCCCGTACCAAGTTCTGAATGCTATTGTGGCTCCCTGACTTTGAGCTGATGATAACCTGACCTTAAATCAATCTTAGAGAAATAACTTACTCCCACCAATTGATCGAACAAATCATCAATCCTTGGTAAAGGGTATTTATTTTTGATTGTCAATTTATTCAGTTCACGATAATCTATACACATTCGCATAGACCCATCTTTCTTTTTTATTAATAGGACTGGAGCATCCCAAGGTGAAGTGCTAGGTCTAATAAATCCCTTGTCCATTAAATCTTTCAACTGTGCAACCAATTCCTTTAATTCAGATGGAGCTAACCTGTGATAACCAGATCCTGGTTATTACTCAAGGTAATTTATATGTGATTATTTGATTAAATAATTTCATGATAGCATGATAATTTGATACATGCTGGTATGTGGATTTGTGCAATTAATTGGATATATATATATATATATATTTGCAAAATATGTGCATGGATGTATGCATGGAAAAGGTATGTATGCATATGTGTTTATGTGTGTGCATGCATGGTGTATGTATGCAWGTATGTGGTTATATGCATAGGTGTATATATGAGATTGAGATGCATACACGTGGCTATGTGAATTAGCCGACTTTCCATTTTGGGAAAGTATAAAAGGGGCTTCATCCCTTCATTCAATTTTTCCTGCTATTTTGAGTAAGTTGAGAGGTTTATAGGGAAGAGTTGTCCGGTTTGCTATAAGGAAGAGAATTCAAGCTGATTTGCAAGTGTTAAGTTTCAAAAGAGTTGATTTCTAGCATTTTGGATTCAAAAGCTTTATAAAGTGAGTGGTTTCTAACCTTTTTATACACAGATTCTACTGGTTTTATTTGTATGTTTGGTATTGTTCATATTGGAAAGATACCATGAAATTATTGTCTAAGTAGTTGTCCGGACAAAGAGTGACCGGTTAAGAGTTTAAACCGGACAAGCCTTGAACGGCTTAGTGTCCGGATTGTTTTAAACCGGACAAGCCTTGAACGACTTAGTGTCCGGATTGTTTTAAACTGGACAAGCCTTGAACGGCTTAGTGTCCGGATTGTTTTAAACCGGACAAGCCTTGAACGACTTAGTGTCTGGATTGTTTTAAACCGGACAAGCCTTGAGCGGCTTAGTGACCGGACTAGTTTTAAACCGGACAAACCATGAGCGGTTTGTTGTCCGGAGTTGGTAAACCGGTTGAGTGTTGAGCGGTTTATTTTTTTAAACCGGATACGTTTTGAACGGACTATTGTCCGGATTCGATATCCGTTCAATATGAGATTGTTCTAAGTGTTAAACCGTTCAACAAGTGTGTGATGTGTTGACCGGACTTGATATCCGGACAAAGTGGACTTTGGTCCAAGTGTTAAACCGGATGATTGTTGACCGGATTTGATAACCGGATGATTGTTGACTGGATTTGTTGACCGGACTAGTTGACTGGATTTATGAAGATTTCTTGTGTTTTAAAAGAAATTATTATTTTTATCATAAAAATGAAGTTTTGATTTAAATGTTTTCAAACTGGTAATAATTCCAATGACTGTGGTCTATTCGGAATTATTTTACAAATGTTTTGATGAAGTGATAAGGGTGGCATATCAAGGAGAGGTGTCCATTTGTTATAAGGGTGGCATATCAAGGAGAGGTGTCCATTTGTTATAAGGGTGGCATATCAAGGAGAG